>NC_141819.1:4493017-4630517 GCF_982586985.1 Callionymus lyra
AACTTAAAAATATGTTGTTCATTCATTTAATTAATGATCTTTATTTATTAAGACAACATGATGTTTATTGAGTTGTTTTCCAGGCATTTAACGCAATTTGTAAAAAACAAGAAGCAATTATAAGTAAGAAAATGTTATTTGTAAAGCGCCTTTCTAGACCAGGGCCACAAAGCGCTTTGACAATCAAAAACATTAGTTAAAATATATACTTTAAAAGATCAAGACACATAAGAAAAACCCTGTAGTCCCAGAAAATCAAGGAAAAGCACAAATAAGAATGTTTTAAGATGTTTCTTGAAGGAGTCAGTAGATCATCAAACACAGATGTTTCTTGAAGGAGTCAGTAGATCATCAAACACACATGTTTCTTGAAGGAGTCAGTAGATCATCAAACACAGATGTTTCTTGAAGGAGTCAGTAGATCATCAAACACAGAGATCGTTCCAAAGCTTAGGAGCAACAGTCCGGAAGGATTCTCTCTCCTGGTACGGTAGTATGTGCGCCGAACCACTGGAACCTTATCATCAGGAGAAATAACCTGAGTTTCAATTATGTCCACATGTAGCTGAAAAGTGTTTTCACTCATTGTTTGATTTCTAGCAAACAATTGACTAAGTTCAGCCTCTGGGGCTCAGTTGGATCAAAAGAGCAGTAGAGCTGGATGTCATCAGCGAAAATGTGATAAGAAACATCAGGAAATCTGTGAATGATTTCACCGAGGGGAATCAAGTACAGCAAAAATAATAAAGGACCCAAAACAGAACCTTGAGGGACTCCACACAACAGATGATTCAGACCTTGTTTGATTGGCAGATACACTGAAACTGCCCAGAAAGGTATGATGAGAACCACTGTAACACAGACCCAGACAGTCTTCATCCCTCAGTCTTCTCAGCAGGATCTGGTGATCTACTGTGTCAAAGGCTGAGGACAGATCCAAGAGAACCAGAACAGTGTATTGACCCGAGTCAGCCGACATCATGATGTCACTGGACACTTTCAGTAAAGCTGTCTCCGAAGAGTGATGTTTACGGAAGCCAGACTGAAACTTCTCATGGATGTCGCTCTGATCCAGGAACAGCTGCTCAGACACCACCTTCTCCAAGATCTTGGACAAGAAAGGGAGCTTAGAAATAGGCCTGAAATTACTGAGGTCAGTTGGGTCTAAGCCTGGCTTTTTGAGTAAAGGCTCCACAATGGCATGTTTAAATGCATTGGGGAAACCACCTGTGGAAAGGGGGAGCTTTACTATTTTGGTAACCCAGGGGCCAATTACATGAAAAACTTTAATAAAGAGCTTACAAGGAAGGATGTCGGACGAGCAAAAGAAGGGTTTCATCTTGTTCACCGGTGCCATGCTACAACAGTACTGTTCAAAATACAAAAAAAACAAAACAAAAAAAACACAATCAAGGGGGGAACTAACAAAAAAGAAAAGAAAATCCAGCAGTGAAAATATAAGGGATTATCTGGATCAGTCCAGAACATTTCATCAACATCACAGGCGATATCTTCATTAACAAGACAATGAGGGAAGAAGCCGTCCATGTCGAATCTATCCTTGAATATGGCGTTGAGTTGGTTACAGACCTCCTCTGTAGAGATCCTCAGAAAATATCTATATTTTTTGTCTTTTAAATCCCTGCAGGAGAGAAATGAAAGCACGTACAGTAAATAAAATCTTGACAATGAACCAGAACACAAGGCTTGGTAACAGTCTAACAAGAAAGACCGGTTTCTTGAGTCACATACTTTTATTTCAGTCCAACCCTTGATACCAGCGTCAGAAGGAGTTGATCAGTGTCTTGTTTGGTTAGTTCTGGTCAGAAGACCAGTGACTAATTTGTCTATAAATATTCTTTATTAGCAAATAATATACCATTAATTCGTGTCTGTGCTGTTGTAGTAACTGGGAGTGTAATCATGTGAGTGTGTATTGTTAATATAGACCAGAGCTGCCTTACAGTCGGTCGCGATCTATCGAAAGATAAGCAATCGGTGCAATAAACATTCATGTGACATGCACATCAGCCAATCAGAGCTCTCTTCTCTTTCAGTGTGTGTGCAGCAAATTTTATATTTATCAAGAATAATAATGACGTGAAACTTGACTTCCTGACAGGTTTGAAGGTGTTCTATGTACATATTTACTGCTCAGATCCATGTTTATCAGAGACACATTAATATCAATATTGATTGAAAATAAACACATGTTTGTAGATACATGAGTGGATAATACATTATTTGCAAACTTAAAAATATGTTGTTCATTCACTAAAACAATGATCTTTATTTATTAAGACAACATGATCGATTTATATTGAGTTGTTTTCCAGGCATTTCACGCAATTAGGAAAAAACGATTAGAAATTACAAGATTGTTTTTATAATGTAAGAAACACAGTGGGATCCTTCAAGTCTTCTCTACGAGAGTCACAGACGTTCTTGTGAAACAACATCACGTCAGTCAGTTATATCAAAGTGAAGCTGCAGAATGAAAGCAGCTAAAGCCGGTTTCCTTCATGTGATCACGTGATCGGAGCTATATCCTTAAAAACACACTTGTATAAATACACCATCACATAATAACTACATGCAAAGAAAACACTTTCATTTTAAAAACATAGTAAGAATAAGTGCATGTGTTGCGCAGGTGAGCCACAAATTCTAATGAAGCTCAGAGACGATCAGACCATCATCATCATCATCATCATCATCATCATCATCATCATCATCATCATCATCATCATCATCATCATCATCATCATCATCATCATCATCATCATCATCATCACTATAGTGCTTTAAGTTTCTGATTGACAACAAGCGAGCAGTGTAATAGCCTGTAATGACACATCTGTAGGGGGCGCACTGAAAAAAAACACCAATGTTGTGTCTCAAATCGCATACTTCTCTTAGTATACTAGAAGTTAGTATGCATCAGGATAGTGTACATACTAACTAGTACGCAAATTCTCCACAGATAATATGAGAATTGAAATATTGGTGAGATATTTACGCTGGTATCAGCACCGAAGATGTGTCATCCTTCTACTGCTGCTGAAAATGCACCTGTAAGTATATATATATATACTGTATATATATATATATATGTACATTATATATGACGTAACTACTGTTTAAAACGTCATTAAGATGGAGCCGTTTAGGGTGGTTAGTGTTCATCGAACCATACTCAGCTTTGTGGGCGTTTTAGTGACAATTCAATGTGCATGGAGCACTAAATTTCGCATACTAAGAATTGAGACGCACTTACGCACTAAAAATACTAACTTTGAGTACGCAAGTATGCAATTTGAGACACAAGAAAGGAGAAGACTGGAGCTCCAAGCAGCCTATTGTTCTCCTTCAATAATTGCAGGCAGGTGGAGCTGATGAGATGGTCTGGTCCCTCAGGTGAGTGCCGACAGGAGGGGTTGAAGAAAAGGGCTGGACTTTCTTTAGGAAGATTTGCTCTAATGCCTCAAAAACAAGGACCAGAAAGCCTGAGATCTCAGTGTGGAAAGAGATTTTACCGAGTAGAGAAGCTGCTAATGCTGGATAGTGGACGCCTCATTTCATAGTTCCATCTGCGTCTGTGGATAGAAGATACCTCTGCTCCATCTAACCCTGCCTGTAGAGGCCGCAGAACGTGTGAAGTAAATTCTGGTTTCCTCTAATGAAAACAGGACATTATGAAACTATTTAGTTCAGTTCAGTTTATTTTTTAAAAGGACAATGTTTAGTTACATTAAAAAGATGCTGCACCAGATTTAGCACAATGATAGTTTCCATCTGTAGTCCTCAACAAAGATGCAGACAGTTTAAATAATACATCACAGACAAATAAAGCAAAAACACAATAATATTGATCATAGTTTTTACACTATGAGGCGAGAACAACTTTTGATGTTGACAAGAATGTCATGAGTGTGTTTGTGTGAAGGTGAAGAACCTGCTGAGACTCATGGTGAGGACAGAGACTCCTTTAAATACCCTCAGTGTGAGGAGCACGATGAACAGACCAGCACTCAGAGGTGAGACAAGGACCTCCAAGATTGTCCTCCATGTCTTCATTCTCACTCATTCTACTTCTGTGTTCAAGATCAAAGCAGCAGCAAGAACCTGCTGGACCTGGACCAAGATCTGGACCAGAACCCTGCAGTGTGTCTCTGAAGAGTGATGGTTCAATGGGGAAATTGATGGACTTCAGAGGAAGTGAAGAGTCTCCAGGTGTGAGGTGAGAGTGAACAAGTGTGAGTCTACCAGGTTCATACACACATTAAACCAGAGAACGTTACTTCACTCACATCACCAGCAGGGAGAGAAAGACTCAAATAAAAACCTTTCAAGTTTGGAGCTATTTTTGTCTCACTAATATTTGTAACTGTTCAGAGAGTGATCTGCATATAAACAGTGTGTTGTGACATCCACAAATGTAACATTAATATTTGTATTTACAAAACATTTATAATTGTAAATATATCATTTCAATGTACAAAACAAAATATATTTGTAAAACATCTAAACATCCTGTGTGTGAAAGTACAAGTGAGTTATATTTATGTTGTTACCTGTTGTTTTTTATTGTGTTTTGTTGTTTTTTAACTTGTTGCTATTCACTTAATTGTTCTTGTTCAGTGTTCAGGCATTATTTATATATTTTGCCATTAGCCAACAACGAGAGGCATAATTTTAATGAATAATTAACATTACAAAATAGGCTTCCTCCCTAGTTTATTCTGAAGTATGTACTACCTTAGAATTGTTACGATTTGTTAGACTACTTTATTATTAACTATCACTGAGCAGAATGTTGTTGAGGCTTGTTATGTGTCTTTATGTCTTTATTACAGATTCACAAAGGGGATCATCCTTTTTAGGAGCTATTTCTTCAATTGAGTCTGAAATATCTACACCTAGATAGACAAATCCACATTTTGAAACCAAGAAGGGGTGACAAAAGGAGGAGTAATTATTTCCCTCTCTGCCATAAACACTATGACAAATGTATTGTTATTTACTTGTTATTTAAAAGGAGCAGATACTGAACTATTAGTTAAAATTTCTGCTTGGGGATTTGAATAGAGAATTTTTATCCATTTTAAAAAGTTACCTTTTATTCCAAATCTTTCAAGTACAGTTAATAGATAACTCCACTGGATTCTGTCAAAAGCTTTTTCAGCGTCCAAAGACACCATTGCATCATCAGATTTAACAGATGTTTCATAAATAATATTTAAAACTCTCCAAATATTGTGAAAGCCTTGCCTTCACTTCACAAATCTGGATGAATGATGCGAGTCAAGTGTGGTTCTAAAGATTTTACAAAGAATTTTCACATAATTACTAAGAAGGGAAATTGGTCTATAGGATCCGCAACTAGTAAATGCTTTAACCAGGTTTAATGAAAGAGTAATTATCGTAGTGTTTAGCAAGATAATTGAGGGACTCCTGAAACAAATCTAAAAGGGGTGAAATCAACTTATCTTTAAATATTTTATACACTTCAATAGGGATTCCATCAGGCCCAGGAGTTTTCCCACCTTTCAGGTTAGAAATTGTGTCAGAGATCTGATGAACTTGCAGGTCCTCGTTTAATGTGTCCTGCGAGTTCAAATCCAAGAATTTCAAGTGAGTCGAGGAAGTCTTTTTGTAAATCTGGAGCCATGTTAGAATATTGGGACGAATATTACATTTTGGTAAAAATCCAAGAATCTGTCATTAATCTCTTTTGGATTGAAGGTTGTCACACCGTTATTCAACTGGATTGAGTTAACTGATCTTTCTGCTTGTGCTTGTTTAACTCACCAAGCTAGTAGCTTCTCTACCTTCTCACCTTGATCATCGTAGGACTGTTTTGATCTCATTAAACTTTCTGTTGCAATATTAGTTGACAGAAGATTGTTCCTAGCTTTTAATTGATGAAGTTCAGACATTAGCTGCCTGTTAAATGTTTCAAAACGATCCTCTGTGACCTTGATCAATTGAAATGGCACTGACTTGTGAACCAATGTGATGACTCCTCTCACCTGAGAGCTAAAAGAAGCAGAGAAACCCCCCCATCTTGATCTCACCCTTCATTCATCCTCCTGAGTTATCTGCGTCTCTTGAAGAGAAACTATCTTTGCATTCAACTTTATGATATTTCTCATCACCTGTTTTAGCTTGACAAGTTTATTCAAGCCCTGCACGTTCCAAGAAGAAACTATTAATTCATGTCATGTCTAAGTGTTAATCATTTAGTTAAGTTATTCAGAGGTGAGACAAGGACCTCCAAGATTGTCCTCCATGTCTTCATTCTCACTCATTCTACTTCTGTGTTCAAGATCAAAGCAGCAGCAAGAACCTGCTGGACCTGGACCAAGATCTGGACCAGAACCCTGCTGTGTGTCTCTGAAGAGTGATCGTTCAATCCCTAGAGTGATTGACTTCAGAGGAAGTGAAGAGTCTCCAGGTGTGAGGTGAGAGTGAACAAGTGTGAGTCTACCAGGTTCATACACACATTAAACCAGAGAACTTCACTTCACTCTTATCACCAGCAGGGGGAGATAAAGATACAATTATAAACCTCATAGGTTACAGAGCTATTTTTGTCTCACTAATATTTAACTGTACAGAGGGTGATCTGCAAATTTCCAATGGTTGCACGTGTGTTGTGATATTAAAGGAACTCAAATCTCTTTCCTGTCTAATGAGTTCTGCGCATTCGTTTGATCCAAGGAAGAGTGACATTTTAGAATTAAGACAGTCAATTTATTAATAACAAAGTATGATTACCAAAGTAGGTCTTACAAGACTTTAAATACAATAGTTAAACAAAGAAATGCAAATTATTCTAATTGTTCAGAAATACCACAGTTCCAGCGCTTGGTCCAGTCTCTGTCAGACATCCTGGCTCACCCAGGTCCTCCCAGAGAGTGGCACTTAATCTTTAGATCGTCTCGTCTTTTAAAGCCCTCAAGACACTCAAGACACTCCCATCATAAGTTAAGTTCCCCAAATCTGACTCCATAATGAACAACAGATGTTGTTTGATCTGATCACTAATCTAAACAAAGAATCTCCTGACCTCCTTCACACCTGTTATCTCCAACCAGGTTCGTGGACCATAAATTCTGTGTCTTGATACTTCAAAAGTCGGGAACATCCTTGTCTAAACAATCACGACATTTGTTACCGTGGCTTTATCCTTCCTCCCCCAATACATACAGTATGTTATCTTCACAGTCAGCACTTCTAACAAAATGGCACCAAGGTCCATAAAAGTTAAGACACGGATGGCCAGAGCCCCTGAGCCCTGAAACTTCATAACCCCTGCTGTGGGAAGGGAGCTGTCGTAAAACACAATACAGGATGTTTAAGATCTGAACAAGAGATGACATTATCAATGTTTAACAATTGATTACACAAAGGACATACATTCAACTCATCAATGGATACACCTATAGGGAAGTCATTTATAATATGTCTTCAATATCCACAAATGTAAAATTAATATTTGTAACTTTTATTTTGTATTGACAAAACATTTGTACTTGTAAATATATAATTTGAATTTACAACACAAAAATATTTTGTAAAACTTCAAAAAATTCTGTGTGTGAAAGTACAAAGTGATTTATATTTACCTGTTGTTGTTTTTTTTACAGTGTTTTTTAGTTTTTTTTTCTTATTTGTTTTTGTTCAGTGTTGAAACATTATTTATATATTTTTGCCATTAGCCAACAACGAGAGGCATCATTTTAATTAATAATTAATATTACAAAATAGGCTTCCTTTCGATTTTTTTATCTTTTTGTTTATCAATCAATATTCTCACATTATTGACACGAGATAGTTTATTATGAAGAATGTACTACCTTAGAATTGTTAAGATTTGTTAGACTACTTTATTATTAATTTACAGAGTAGAAAGTTTTTGAGGCTTGTTACGTGTCTTTCTGGAATTCCAAATTTGCATTAAAGTCAGTTAAAAGTGTGGAGTTAAAAACACTCGACTCCAATTGTGCCACAACTTCACATAGCAGTGTCTTCTTTTTTGAGGCTGCAGACCCTAAACTTATGTGAGCACATAATACCTCCTGGACAACTGGGTGAGCAAACCGAGCGCACCTCCACAAACTGAACCAAAGCCTGGCTTGTATACATGCATTTATCTGAAGCTTTTCACAAGAGAATGATCACAAATAACGATCTCCTCAACAACACTGAACACAAATAAATAAGTGAATGGATGGCAAGTTTGCTGCTGTAGCAACAACACAATAAATAAACAACAGTTATAAACATCAACACCGAGGCTCAATCCCTGAACTCCTGCTTTAAAGCTGTTGGTTCTAGTCATGATCCATTCAGGCTAGTGACGCCACTGGAGCATCAACTTGAACTAATATCAGGAGCTTCGTAAACACAGACATTTCTTTCACGCTTCATCACTGCTACCGTAATGTTCTGTCATTACGCGCACTACAAATCTAGCGTAAAGAAAAGCACCACAAATAAAGAAGGAAGAGAAAAACAAAAGATACAGACTAAACAACAAAAGCTCAGACTAAAGTTCAGTTGACATTTCTCTTCTTTCAAGGAAGTCAAATAAACTCAAAATGTAATAAATATGTCCAGCTTGTTCTTTCTAAAAAAAAAACATGTTCTTTCGTAAAAAGTCAATCCCTTGATCCATTTTTAGCACCTCCATGTCTTCATTCTCACTCATTCTACTTCTGTGTTCAAGATCAAAGCAGCAGCAAGAACCTGCTGGACCTGGACCAAGATCTGGACCAGAACCCTGCTGTGTGTCTCTGAAGAGTGATCATTCAATGGGGAGATATATGGACTTCAGAGGAAGTGAAGAGTCTCCAGGTGTGAGGTGAGAGTGAACAAGTGTGAGTCTACCAGGTTCATACACACATTAAACCAGAGAACTTCACTTCACTCACACCACCAGCAGGGGGAGATAAAGACACAATTAAAAACCTCAAACGTTGCTTTCACAGTTGTAGTGCAGAGGTGGACATGTGCAGCAGTGTGAGGACATCTAGTGGTTCAGCTGGTGAATACCAGGATAGAAACAGATGAGAGTTGATCAGAGTTGTGTTTTCATCAAGATCCAGCAGGAGGAACCAGAATATTCTGGACTGTCGTGAGACTTTGAAGAATAAGACCAAGAAGAATCATTTTTATCAAAATTATATGTAAGATTTAAGTTCTAATGGAGATGAAAGTGGGTTTAAAAAGGAACCTTCTAGTTTACTTTTGATCAGAACCTTCAACACAACAAGAGTTTATTTACAGTTTGATTTCATCTCTTCTTCTCAGAGTGGACCATCAGAACTCAGAGCTTCTCATTGGTCAGCAACATCCCTCACAACTGGAAATCAAACGGCTGGTATGTTCATAAACTAGAGGAGGTCCTCATCCTAGAGGTTCCTTCTGTTCATCATCCTTCAGCTGAATCCAAGTTAAAGCTTCTGGTCTTTGTGGTTCTTGAGATGATACACTATCACTCTGACTTTCTTCTCTGTGATTCTGTTCCAGTCACTGGAGAGAAACTTCTACAACTATATGCAGAAGGAGCTGAAGAGAGTCTGGAGGTTTGTGAGTCCAGAGACTCCACAGACTGAGGAGGAAGATGAGAAGTGGAGAAGCATCAGAGAAGAATTCCTGAAGATCACAGTTCATCTCCTGAAGGACATGGAGGAGGAGGATCTGGCCGAGCGTCTGTGGAGCAGTAAGAACATGTGAACAAACATGATGAAGATGAAGAACACTTGCATCAGATCTGAAGATTTTACTCCATTTTCACCTTCTACAATCTTCTGACTCGTGTGACTTATGTCTTCATTCAGGAAGTCTTGCTTCAGAGTGTGGAGGACGACTGAAGAGGAGCCTGCAGAAGAAGTTCCACAGTGTGTCTGAGGGGGTCGCTAAAGCAGGAAACTCTGCTCCTCTGAATGAGATCTTCACTGAGCTCTACATCACTGAGGGGGGCACAGACCAGGTCAACCAGGAGCACGAGGTCCGACAGATCGAAGCAGCCACCAGGAACCAGACCAGACCAGAAACCACCATCAGACAAGAAGACCTCTTTAAAGCCTCACCTGACAAAGAACGACCAATCAGAACACTGCTGACGAAGGGCGTGGCTGGCATTGGGAAGACCCTCCTGACACAGAAGGTCACTCTGGACTGGGCTGAAGACGAAGCCCACCAGAACTTCCAGCTCATCTTTCCTTTCACCTTCAGAGAGCTGAACCTGCTGAAAGAGAAGAAGTTGAGTTTGATGGAACTTGTTCATCTTTTCTTTCCTGAAACCAGAGAATCCAGACTCAGCAGCTTTGAAGGACTCCAGGTTCTGTTCATCTTTGATGGTCTGGACGAGTGTCGACTCCCTCTGGACTTCCTCAACAGTCGGCGCCTGATAGAAGCTACAGAGTCCACCTCAGTAGACGTCCTGCTGACAAACCTCATCAGGGGGGATCTTCTTCCCTCAGCTCGTCTCTGGATCACCACACGACCTGCAGCAGCCAATCAGATCCCTCCTGAGTGTGTGGACATGGTGACAGAGGTCAGAGGGTTCAATGACCCCCAGAAGGAGGAGTACTTCAGGAAGAGGTTCAGAGATGAGGAGCAGACCAGCAGCATCATGTCTCACATCAGGAGGTCACGAAGCATCTACATCATGTGTCACATCCCGATCTTCTGCTGGATCACTGCCACAGTTCTGGACATGTTGAAGAGCACAGAGACAGGACAGCTGCCCAACACCCTGACTGAGATGTACATCTACTTCCTGGTGGTTCAGATCAAAGTCAAGAAGGTGAAGTTCGACGGAGGATCTGGGACTGACACAGTTTGGGATCCTGAGAGCAAGAAGATGATGGAGTCTCTGGGAAAACTGGCTTTTGAGCATCTGCAGAGAGGAAACTTGATCTTCTATAAGTCAGACCTCACAGAGTGTGACATCAACATCTCAGCAGCTTCAGTTTACTCAGGAGTGTTCACTCAGATCTTCAGAGAGGAGAGAGGACTGTACCAGGACAACGTGTTCTGCTTCATCCACCTGAGTGTTCAGGAGTTTCTGGCTGCTCTTCACGTCCACCAGACCTTCATCAACTCTGGAGTCAACCTGATGAAATCAAAACTAACATCCAAACTGACAGAAATCGACAAAAGTCCAAGAGAAAGGTTCTACCAGACAGCAATAGATGAAACTCTAAAAAGTCCAAATGGACATCTGGACTTGTTCCTGCGCTTCCTTCTGGGTCTTTCTCTGCAGACCAGCCAGAGTCTCCTTCCAGGTTTGTTGACACAGACAGGAAGTAGCTCCTGGACCAATCAAAACACAGCACAGCTCATCAAGGAGAAGATAAGTGAGGATGTGTCTCCAGATAGAATCATCAACCTGTTCCACTGTCTGAATGAAGTGAAGGACACTTCTCTGGTGGAGGAGGTCCAACAGAAGATGAGATCAGGAGGTTGCTCCATATATCAAACGTCTTCTTCTCAGTGGTCGGCCCTGGCCTTCATCTTACTGTCCTCAGAGGAACATCTGGACGAGTTTGACCTGAAGAAATACTCTGCTTCAGAGAAGGTTCTTGAGAGGCTTCTGCCGGTGGTTCAAGCTGCAAACAAAGTTCTGTAAGTTGTTCAAACATTTCTGATGATATGAACTAAACATGAATGTTTGATTTACTCTTTGATGATTGTTGTGTTTGTCATCGTGTTTAACAAACTGATCCTAATTTAGACAAACCTTCCTCAAATATTCATACAATATGTGATTTTATGATGTAACTAGTTCAGTCTTGTCAAATAGAGAATTGAAAAGTAAAGATGTTACGTAGTTTATAAAAATATCATCTTAATAAATCATTGTAATGATAAACAAACAAGCGTCAACTTTAAATAATAATGAAAACAACATATTTAAAACATGTGGCCTCATTAATTATACTGCGTATACACAAATGAATGTGTACCCAACATTTATTTATAGTAAATAAACTTAAGTTAGCATGTGTGACCTTCACAGCAGCTCTGAGCCTGATTTCTACAAAATCTTCATCTTAAATTCACATGAAGTTTCTTGAATGAAACAAAACCACGAAGGTTACATCAATAAAAATGCAGCTTTATTTAACTTTACTGTTTCATACAAAAGGTCAACTCTTGTCTTTTTCTCAGGAAATGTGTTCTATAAAAATAAATAATCAAATCAAAGGGGTTCGTCTTCATAGTCCTCTTTGTCCGACTGTGTGTATTTAATTTAAAATATTCATGTCAGGTATTACTTTAAGATTCTTTTTAAGCGAAATAAGTTGATAAATGTCACTTCCTGTTGGAGCAGTTGAATCTATTTTCAGCTCATGAACTGAATGTTGAAAAACACTTTATTTTATTTAATTTGATTAATCAAGATCAAGTTGATCACATGAAAACATTCACTGAAATACTTGTTCATGTTCCAACAATTCAGCATAAATCAATGATGTCTCACTAGTTTGTAGGAAAGTCTGTTTTTCTAAAGTAAATATTTAACAACAAACCACAACCTCAACATTGTTGTTACTCCTTCTTCATGTTTGTGTTTCTGTCGTCATGTTCAACATTTCACCCTCATTTATACCAACCTGATAAATATTCAAACAAACATGTGACCATGATCTTATGAAAGTAAATAGTTGATTGTTTTTAAATAAAGAATTGAAAAAGTCACTTGTTGATGAAACTCGTCTCTTTCACAGCCTGAGCTTCTGTCGACTGTCAGAGAGAAGTTGTTCACTTCTGTCCTCAGTCCTCAGCTCTCCGTCCTCTAGTCTGACTCTACTGGACCTGAGTGACAACAAGCTGCAGGATCCAGGAGTGGAGCTGCTGTCTGCTGGACTGAAGAGTCCACACTGTCACCTGGAGACTCTCAGGTCAGAACATCATCTTTTCTACATCATCAAAGCTCAAATGTAAAGTCAGAGGTGGAAACACGAGTCAAAGTCTGTCATCACTTTGTTCTTCAGTGAAGCAGCTCATAGATACATTTGTATGTTTGTGTAGCAGGTAAAGATGTTACGTAGTTTATAAAAATATCATCTTAATAAATCATTGTAATGATAAATAAACAAGCGTCAACTTTAAATGAAAATGAATAATAATCAAAACAACAGTCCTTCATATTCTTTATCCAGTGTTCTCGCGTCATCTGTCTCGTAGAAGACAAAACACTTTAGAGTGGAATCTTGAGGTTTGACTTTGATTTGTTTTCATTGTTTGTTTTTTCCACCGTTGTTGTCTCTGTTCTTCTCTTATGGTTCATCTGTTGTTCATGAGGTCTACGACTATTTTAACAGTCGACTGGTCACCAAATATTCAACCATTAAGTCGACTAATCGCATCATTCTTACATTTTTCTTCAATTTATCATGAAGTTTCTTTAATCAAACAAAACTACTTTACTTACTTTAAGCTTCTTTTGAAGCTAAATATGTTCATAAATGTTCATTGAAGCCAATAAGTTTTGTTTGTCATGTCTTTTACTGAGACTCCAATTCATTCAGCAACAGTCCAAACCAACAGAGTCAAAACAACCATCAACGGAGACTTAAAACATAAACAAAAAAACACCAGATCTTTGTTCACTTAATAAGTATTTTGTACACGTCAGTACTATTAAAGGAATCATAAATACTTTTGTCTTGTGACAGAGAAAACACTCAGAGTGGTGACTTTGACGAACTGAACCACATTAACAAGTCATTTCAAAGTTAATTGTTTACAATAAATGACTGTTTTTACTTGAATTTAATGTTGCAACTGTGTGAATAAAATCATTATAAAATAAAGATCAATAATACAATTATGAATAACTTAATTTCACTGACACTCACGTATAGAAAGTATAGTTTTGTAAAAGCATCAGTTAACAGTCAAATCATATATTGATGATCATTTTAAAGACGTGGTTAAAGTCATCATGTGTGGTGGATGTAAAGAGATCAATGAAAGTTGATGTCATTTGCTGTAAGATTAACTTCAAATGTGAAGAAGATATTTCTGTTTGATTATTGATTCTTTCAGGTAGTAGATCCAGATATGAACATTTTATTTTGTAACATTTAGGAAATCCATGTGTGGTGAGTTGTTTGTTTTTGTACAGTGTAGGCTGCCCTCATCGTGTACTGACACTATTGTTAACTCGTCATCTTCATCAGCCGCTGGTTACGACTTCTTCACCCTCATTTAGAGGATTAGCGCCCCCACAAACAGGACAGGAGAGATGAAGTATTGACGTGACAACCAAGTGTGTTGTAAGAAAATATCAATATTTGTGCTCAGGTTATATACGGGTGTGAAAACTAACATGTTGGTAAGAAATGTCTTTCTCCAATGATTTGTGAGGCTCATCTACAACTACTTCACTTCACACTGAACACATGTGTCTCCATTTCTTGTTGAATCCATTGTGCTGATGGTATCTGTGATCATTCTCCTGACATGTGACTGTTGCAACAATCAGTCTCATCAAGTTGATCCTGGTTTTCAACATTTTCAAGGCCAAACATTAAGAGAGAAAAGTGTAGATTTCCTACTTTGAATATGACGTGTTGATAAATGTCACTTCCTGTTGGAGCAGTTGAATCTATTTTCAGCTCATGAACTGAATATTGAAAAACATTTGCTTTGTTTCTTATGCAAGTAGATCAGTGTCATCAGAGAATTGAAGGATTGAATTTAACATTTCATTTTATTAAAATGTTGTATTTTTTTAACCATAGAAATATTTTCTGAATCATTTTATTAAATAATTTGAATATATATTATATATTGGAATTTAAACACTTTCACATTTGTATATTAAATAAAAAAAAACACTTGTTAAAAATATTGAATCTTGATTTCTTTTTTCATTTTATTTATTACTAAAATAACAATATTAAATTATAAATAAACTCTTTAAATTCTTGTCAAATAGAAAATTGAAAAAGTCACTTGTTGATGAAACTCGTCTCTTTCACAGGCTGATCAGATGTGGACTGTCAGAGAGAAGTTGTTCACTTCTGTCCTCAGTCCTCAGCTCTCCGTCCTCTAGTCTGACTCTACTGGACCTGAGTAGAAACAAGCTGCAGGATCCAGGAGTGGAGCTGCTGTCTGCTGGACTGAAGAGTCCACACTGTCACCTGGAGACTCTCAGGTCAGAACATCATCTTCTCTTGGTTCTGATAAGTTTCTAAAAGTGTTTCTCCTTCATTTCAGTCTGTCAAGGTGTCAGATCTCAGAGAGAGGTTGTTCTTCTCTGGCCTCAGCTCTGACATTGAACCCATCCCACCTGAGAGAACTGGACCTGAGCAGGAATCATCCAGGAGGACCAGGACTGGAGCTGCTGTCTGCTGGACTGAAGAGTCCAGACTGGAGACTGGAGACTCTCAGGTATGAACAGAGCAGCAGAACTCACTGACTGAACTCCAAAGATCTTCAGACTGAACATTTGATGCTCAGACTCTTCATCTGAACTGAGCACATGAATCCAAACTCTGAGTTCCTCCATGTTCTCCTGCTGGACACCAGTGGAAGCATGAAGGAGACAGTTGAGACTGAGCAGCCTGTTTATAGATCCATCTTTGTTGTCATCAACAGTCATGACTGAGTCGTCCACTGAGAATGAAACAATATTCATGAAACATCTGAATCAAATGAATCTGATCTTCTGACTCTTTCTTCCTCCAGGCTGTAGACCACATTGGTTTGACCTTCATCCATGAATGGTAAGTTAGATTCCATTGATTGACTTCAACATCAAAGCTCATCTGCTGACACAGCAGTTGAAGGTCTTTGTGGACATGGACTTGATGAAGAAGATTCCAGAACAAACGTGCAGATGTTAAAGACTCACAGTTACAGTATCAAGTGAAGCTCTGATTCCAAATCTTCAAGACCTTCAGCTCAAAACTCTTCAGGAGCTTCAACATCAACATTGTTTCAGTTTGACTGTCAGTGGAGAACAAAGAAATATTTCTGTCAAATATTTGAAATCAGACGTGAGTTTGATCATCAACTCACAATGTTGAGTCACTTTAAACATCATTTCACACATGAATCACTTCATATTGAATCATGTGTTCACTTGAACATCTTCATCACAACTAGACTAGACTCATGTTAGCTACATGCTAGTTTAGCTGCTGACTTCATCTTCAAATCTGACATTCAAGATGATTCTGGGATGTTTCAGTCACATGGTTCTTCTCTCAAGTTCTCAGAAGAATGTTGACAGAACATTGACTCGTCTCAGTTTGGATCAGTATATGATCGTCAAGACAACGTTCTTCCACCATCATCACCTCATGTCTCTTCTTCTCTCAGTCTTCACTCTCACTGGACTCACACACAGCAGCGCCTCCTACTGTCCAACGACAACAGGAACTTGATGGAGGATCAGGATTATCTGGATCATCCTGACAGATTTGAAAAGCTGCGACTGAGGAGTGACTACCACAGTGACTCTCAGAAGAAACAGAGGGAAATAACTTGAAGAGAATTACAGATCAAGCAAGAAGATGAATGTTAAGATGTTCCTTCCAGACTGTTTGATCAACTTCAAATGACTTCAATACATGATTATATTTTAACAGCTCGACTCATTCTTGGAACATCCTGACCTGAAGAGGAACAATCTGTTCAAAGATACAACTAATGGTTCATTGTTTTGCTGCTCATCTGATTATATATTTTAATGGTTATTTTACTTGTCTTGTCCACTAGAGGGTAGTCATACTTTTGCTATGAAGCAGTGAATCAAAGAGAAACTTTGAGACCAAAAAAGGAAAATCTCTCTTTAAAACTAATAAACATCATGTATTTAAACAAAGTAATTGAACTTTTACTAAACCTCTTCACTTTGATGTTTCCTGATCTTGTTTTCAAATAAATCCACTGGTTTAGTCACTTTCTTTTTGTTCATCTTCTGTCAAAGAAAATTCACACACACACACTTACACATGCACGCACACACTCTCTATATCTATTCCCATTAGTGGCCACTTGATGGCGGTAGTGTAGCTATTCCATTGTGACTATTTTCTACCTTTAGTAACGTGATAATAATGAGGATTATTCTGAGAAACACCCTAATTAATTATTATTTATAGGAAATGAAGAAGTAAATGACTTTGATGATAACTAGCTTCTCTCTATAGACTACATATTAGTTGACAATAGTATTTAATAAGAAAGTAATATTAATAAAACAGTTTCTTTTTAACAAAAAAAAAAGATTAAAGACGTCAAAAATGTTTAAAATGTAACAATATACTTCTACGTATTAAAGGCATCCTGGGGGTCAATGGATCAGCATTCACGTCGTATCCTCTGTCAGTACCCGCCGAGGGAAACTAATGATCCTTCCAGCAGACTAACTTCTAAGAGACAAAGCCTGCAGGTCTTACCTATCCTACCCACCCTGCCATCTACATATGTGGGGGGCAGCCACCACCCTGACTGTGGATACCCAGTAGTGGATAGTGTTGTTGAGGCACTTTCACACTGGGCATCCAGAAACAACCTTTTTCTGACTAATGACCCCAAATAAAGATGATCTTTCCACTCATCCAGGTGAAGATATGAATCGATAAAGCTGGTGTTGTCCAAGTTCTTGTGTTCACCGTAATAAACTGCCAGAAGAATCAACAATAGAGAATATGAGGAGTTCAAAATGTAAGAGGTTTACTGGCAGGATTAACTACACGAGAAAATTCTTAACTAATCTCTCAGAAACAAACACTTAGACAAAAGACTAAAAAGAAAAGTGAATATTGAAGTATGATGACTGGCAACATGTATGTTCATCAAATTCATACAGAAAATGTTTCTGGTATCAATGAAAGAAGAAAAGTTCAAAAAGACTCCTGTTATGATAAAATGTGTCATGAATGACCAATTTTCTGATTCAAACTTTTCTTGCCTGATGTCTCCTGGTTTCACTGCAGAATGTCTACAACATTAACACAAACATACTTGATTCCTCTGGGTAAAAATCATTCAGAGATTTCCTGATGTTTCTTACCACATGTTTGCTGATGACATCCAGCTCTACTGCTCTTTTGATCCAACTGAGCCCCAGAGGCTGAACAGCTTAGTCAATTGTTTGCTAGAAATCAAACAATGAGTGAAAAAACTTTTCAGCTAAATGTGGAAATACTGAAACTTTGGTTATTGCTCCTGATGATAAGGTTCCAGGGTTGAGTCAGTACTTGGGTGATTTAGGTCAGTCTGTCAAACTGAGCCTGAGAAACCTGGGTGTTGTATTTGACAAAGACATGTCTCTTGTTCAACACTGCAGAAAACTGACCAGAAACTGTTTCAACTGAGAAAAATCTCTAAACTAAGGAAACCATTTGTTTTCATGTCTAAACAAGAAGGATCTGTCTCGCCTGCAGTTGATTCAAAACTCTGCAGCGAAAATTCTGACCAGCTCAAGTAGAAGAACTCACATTTCTCCGATCCTTAAATCTCTTCACTGACTGCCAGTTTCTTTCAGGATCATTTTAAAATTCTGGTTCTTACTTTCAGATCTATTCATGGTCAGACCTTCCATCAGTGAGCTGATCCAGACTTACACCCCAGCTCGGGCTCTGAGGTCAGTGGATCAGAATCGACTGATGGTTCCTCGCACACGATTCAGGACCAGAGGAGAGAAATCCTTCCAGGCTGTTGCTCCTAAGCTTTGGAACGTTCCTTCTTTACTCTCCTGCTTTGCTCTCCAAACCAAGGGGAGGAGGAGTCACAGAGGAGGGAAGGCGAACAGTAGCCGGCCGGCCAACTCGAGTGGGCCAAAGCATCCACGCCTAGTAGGGGGCAATCAGAGCGATTCACGGCGGTGGAGCTGTCTGATATCACTAGGACATTGGACTGTGACAGTTGGGGAGAGAGGTGAAGCAGAATGTTGTGAATTGCTTTCAACTCTATCCAGTTCATGTGTATCTACACTGGCGTAGATCTGACCTGAGATGCCTCCCCATCCTGTTAGAGATACGTCTGTGAACACCTGAGTGTAATGAAGGACACAACCTAATTCCAAAATTTGATGTCCTGCAAAACCCGACCCTGGTCTTGCTTTGGATCTAGCTTGAGATGACCAAACCATCTCTGGAGGTCCCTCATATGCAGCAAGCCCAGCCGCACCATCTTGTGAGCTGCTGCCATGAGCCCCAGGAGGGACATAACAGCGCCTGCTGTGATCACATGACGCCAAGCTTCCAGCAACTGTGTTGTCAGTCGGAGACCTGGCAAGGATCAACCAGTCATCCAGATAGGTCAAGATCCTCACCCCACTTGCTCTCATTGGTTCCAGTGCTGCCTCCACACACTTGGTGAAGGTCCTGGGTGCCAGAGAGTAGCCGAACGATAGTCAAGTGTATTGACACACTTGATCCTCGAGGACGAAACGCGAATATTTGACTATCGAAACTTCAAATGATGCGTTGGTCAGGTCAATAGATGTCATCCAATCCCCTGGACTTACACCTGTCAGCAGTCCTTTACTGTCAACATACGAAATGGGTTGGTAGCTATAAACTTGTTCAAATAGCTGAGGTCCAGTATGGGCCTCCATCCACCATTCTACTTTGGCACAAGGAAGTACCGGGAGTAAAACCCGCTCATCCTCTCTGCTGTTGGAACCGGCTCTATCACCTTCTTCAGCAGGTCTAGAGACCTAATTTTTTAGACAGGATAACTTCTCCTGTTTCGCAACGTTTGTCCAGAGAATCCCTAAAAAATGCGGATGTGCACATCTTCAGGTGTGGTTGCCAGGCAGGTGTGGTATTCTACCAGTGATTTGACTCTAACCTGAGTTGAGCTGGTCTCCACTCAGTAATCAGTATGCATGAGTATATTTTATTATTGTCTTACTTTATATTTGATTATCCTTTTAGCATTCATTTAAGTATGGCGTATATGTTTATAACAATTTTAATCTAACAACTCCACAATTTTTTTAATTAGTGGTTGTTCCGCAGCAACATTTTATCAATAACCCCTTTTATCAAATATTCATCATCTTACAAACAACACATCATTTTCATGCACCTGCACACGCTATATGTATGACCGAAACTATAATAGTCTGCCTGCAATATGATTTTTTTATTGTGCGACATAAGATTCGGGCCCCATTCTGAAGTAGTCTTTCATCTTTCCCTCGTCGTGCTCAGTCGTCCAGTCCATCCTCGTCATCTTCAGTCGTTCTGACTGTTCCTCCTCAGTCGGTCCGACTGTTCCTCCTCGTATTCCAGTTGGTCCTCTTCGTCCATGTCCCAAGCCCAATCCATCTTCTTCAACGTCCTCCAGGTCCATCTTCTTCAACCTACACACAAATAACCTTCATTCAGGAGTAGCTCTGACCATGAATATTTTATTAAGGTAAAAAGAAATGGGGATTTTCCCCATGTATTGATCCGTGTGTGTTTCTTCGGATAGGGGAATGTGTTTGATGAAACTTATCTTTTGTGTACGTCTGTCTACTCATCCAGGTCAGGACATTCCCTTAACTTGATTTTTTTTATATCCTCCGGTGTCGGTTATCGGGGCATCCCCCATTCTTACAACAGGACATGGTACCAAGAATCCCCAAATGATGAACATCATTGTCACCAATCCTGTCCACTGTTCATTCATTCCATTCATACATCAACCTCCCCTAGAGGACACATAAGATCGTGTTTATGTTACCTGTCCTTTGGGCTACTGTTGTCTGGGCATCTCATAGATCACCCTGATATTTTTTATTTATTATCAGTCCAATGGACTTTACCAACACCAACGCAATGAACACACTCTTTGTGCTCACCTCGTCAAGCCTGAATACTTATGTTCTAATATCCTAAATTATTTCTTAAAAAACTTTTGATATGAAAATCACAAGCAAAAACCTTTTTTAACCGAATAGAAGTTTAAAGGCCTTGAGACACAGCGCCTATTATCGGGCGTCTGGCGCCGTCGGGCAGTCCTGTGTAGTCGATGCCTCGAGTCCCTTTGGTGTGTATTCCCCAGTCGGGAGTCGGCGTCCTCGTCGGACGAAGAGAGAGGCGGGTGCAAGCGTTCAGTCTGGAGGCGGGAGTCTGGCTCAATGGTCAATCCTATTGGTTGAGTGCTAGGTTTAGCTAGCGAATCAGCGCAGGACAATGAAGCGGTGTCCCGCTGGAACAGTTGCCTGTTGTCTCATTTAATCTAATAATTCAAATGTTCACGGGCGGAGCTCACACTCATGGGCGTTGGTTCCGGTCTTCACTTCCAACCTGGGGTCTCACCGGCTGCGTTGGTCCTTTTGTGCACATCTTCAGGTGTGGTTGCTAGACAGACACAAATGTTTATTCTACCGGTGATTTGACTCTAACCTGAGTTGAGCTGGTCTCAGTAATCAGTTTGCATGAATGTTGATTGTGTGCAGGAACAAAAGTTCTTAGCATCAAGCAGAGTATACTTTATTATTCTCTGACTTTATATTTGATCATCTTTTAGCATTAATTTAATTATGTGTATATGTTTATAATAATTGTAATAGTTAGAAACATTCTAAAAAACACATAACATACATTATTTAAGACTCAAAGAAATAAACTTTAATATTTTCTTTGAGACAAGTTTATATTTCTTACATTTACCTTTAAATGATGAGATAAAAGATGTTGAATTATTTACGACAGTTGATGCAATATTTGACCTCTGACTCGTATTCTTACGAGGTCCACCTGGTATTGAAACCTCGACATAAAAGATTGTTCAAAAAAAGGATCTGTATTTTAAGCTTGTTATTCTTCTTCTATTTATTCTTCTTCTTTTCACGATACAATTGTTCCATTTTAAGATCAATTCTAACAGAAAGTAAATGACATCACACATAGTACAAATCTTTATTTTTCATCTTAGGTAACGTCCACTTCAAGATAGTTCTGTGAAGAAACAAATCATTTCTATTTCAAACAAAGACTTGCTAACAAGTAACAAATGAATGTTCACTGCCTTTGTCTTCCTCAGATTTTCTTCAGAGAAATCCACACAGAATTAAGTTTTTATCTCACATAGGAGCCGAAAAATATGAAGCATGTTTTGATAATCGCTACTATTTCAGTCGAGCCACAAAAGAACCGAAATTCAGTTCCAAACCTATAATTCTAAAGAACAGATTACTGTGAAAAATAATCCCCCTGAAGTGAACTTTAACCTCACAGAGTTACATGTGTCTGAAGTGAACTTTAACCTCACAGAGCTACATGTGTCTGAAGTGAACTTTAACCTCAGAGAGCTACATGTGTCTGAAGTGAACTTTAACCTCAGAGAGCTACATGTGTCTGAAGTGAACTTTAACCTCACAGAGCTACATGTGTCTGAACTGAACTTTAACCTCACAGAGCTACATGTGTCTGAAGTGAACTTTAACCTCACAGAGCTACATGTGTCTGAAGTGAACTTTAACCTCACAGAGCTACATGTGACTGAGGTGAACTTTAACCTCACAGAGCTACATGTGTCTGAAGTGATCTTTCCAAACCTTGACGTCCATGAAGAGATACAATCACCTGTGAGGACGATCATCAGTTTCTTCTCCTCTGTTGCTGATGTGTCAGAGCCCAGTGTGGGGCTGTAGCAGAGACGAAGATCTGTAACTGTGAGAACAAATATATTTCAACCTTACACACTAATGTATGAGCTGAGCAGGTTCGTTCTCTTTTTTGAACACACACAGTTACTCAGCAGAATGTTGCTTCAAACACACTTTATGAATCGTAGAAGTGAAAATAGTCGAAGCCACACCTTGAATAATCCCTGTGCACGTGCAGCGACTGAGTGTCCAGCAGCAAACCACACCAGGGGAAGAGACAGAGACGGGGCAGGGCGTCAATGGTAGGATGGGGACCTGGTGACGTTTGGAAGTTGGTCACCATGTTCTGGTGGTCGACGACAAGTCCGTACTCCTGCACCCCGGAGAGCAAAGTCCTGGTGAAAAAGATGAGAAGTTTATATTTGGCTCAAATGGTTGATGTAAAAAGTCAAACTCACGTTAGAAAAGACTCTGCTCGACATTTGTCTGTTGTAATCAACAGGAAATCATCGACCAGCCTCATCAAACATCTGCAGACACAGAAAGAAAGGTTGTTATACGGAACTGGCTCCCCCTGCTGGCGACACGACACAATGACATCTGTCAACTTCACGACAAACGGACACTTTGTCTTTAGGAAGATCTTGAAACAGCGTGTTCTCCATGTGACCATAGTAGAGGCAGCGGAGCAGACTAGACACCACAGAGCCTCGAGGAATACCTTGACCTTGACGGTACATTCTGGAGGACAAAGAAGATCTGATCTTAGGTTGTAAAGTAAAGATGAGAAAATCAAGCCAGAAAACATGGAGGCTACAAACATCCCCTCAGAACACTTCAGTGATTCTTGACCAAGCATTTATTAAAATAATGAGAATTATTTAAGGTTAAAATTCAACATCTGTCCAACAATGACAAGAACATTCTTCTGTCCACGTCTGCTTCTCTCACATCCGTCGATACTGAATCTGTCTGAGCAGAAAGAAAAGTTAAAAATGAACACTAACCTCCTCCTGTACTCAACGATGGTCCCAGACAACAACCCAGTGAAGAAGTCCAGCTGCTCTTTCACACAATCGTCTGTGGAGAAATGCTGGAAGAAATAAAGATGAAGTGACGAACACAGACTTATTGTATAGTTTCCAGATAAATGCAGCGTAACAGCTGGAGAAAATGAAAACTACGATGAAGAAAATACTTTCAAGGTCATTCTTACCTTCTCTACCAGAACAGTGTGATGAGCTTTCTTGCTTTTCTGCAGCGACGCAACAAAGTTCTTCATGTTGGCTGTTCCTGCAGCTCCGTGGATGATAGTCGCCTGTTTCCACAACACAAATGAGTCGCTTCAGATACACAACGACACAACACGAAAATAAAAAGAACATTTAATGTTTATTTAATGTAGTTCTGACTTCATTGTGTTTCTGTGATCAGTAAACTCACCTCTCGCACAAAAGTCTTACGAAGACCTTCTTCCGAGTCGGCCCAGATTTTGGCAAAAGTTTGTACGTTGAAAACCATGTCCTCGACTGATGAAAGCACTTGACCTATGACCTCTTGAAGCTTCACGTGAGGGTCGTGACCTCCACTAACAACCGCCTTGTTCAGGTGAAAACACAAACAGAGTTAGAGGTTAAAAAATAATCTAATGTTGAAGCTTTTTTTCTCTTTGGTGCTCATTTTCAAATCCATAAATATTTGGTTATAAATGTCATGTAAAAACATCTTAAACACGCCTTGTTTTAATAGACAAACATCACTAAAATCAATAATGTTATATTGATTATAATCATGTTATATTTACACACAGGAAACAGTCAGAATGTTTGTCCCTCGTTACAAACAAATTAATAATTTCTCTCAAATGTAACATCATGAATAGTGTTGGGCGACTTACTTTAAAATAGTAACTTAGTTACAATTACTAGTTACTTCTTTCAAAAACAACCCAGTTTCTTTACTTTTTAATAGGGAAAGTTTTTGTAAGAGAGAAACATTTGTACAAGTGTACGGGTCAGTGTAAGTTTGGATGCTGTGATTAAACAAATCACACAAAAAGGTAAGAACAATAAATGAAAAAAACAAATAGAAATTAAATGCACTGATGGTCATTTTTGTGGCAGATGCAGATGTTCAACTCACGTATCCATTCTTCATTCACTTTTAAAGTAATAACATAGAGTTCTAACTTTCTATCATGTATGGATATAAAAAGCATCTCGTAAAAAATAGAAGTAAAAAGACGCTTTTGTTACAGCAAACCTTTACTCCCAACACTGATGATATATATATACTTAGTAACTATGGGCTTATTTTTGTCTCATAATTATGTGTACATGCACAGAGGGTGATCTGAAAATATTTAATGGTTGTACGAGCGATTTAATATTTCTAACTTGTATTTTGGCATTTACAAATACATTTTTACTTTTATATATATCATTTTAATTTTAAAAGAAAATGGTAAAACTTGAAATTCTGTGTGTGAAATTACATTCACATGTCAGATGCAATAACAAAGACTCATTTACAAGTCTTGCAAATGAAAATGATATATTTAGAAATAAAAATGTATTTTTAAATACCAAAAATACAAGTTAATAAGCGGATATCTACCAATGATCTCTTTAAATAATGTTTTAAGTCAATGTCTCCAGGTGTAGCAAAGATACCTTAACAAAGTAAAAGGGTTCGGCTCTGTTGTCCTTCAATGGCAGGAAGGAGGACAGAACTCGGTGAATGTCGCTCTTTCCCCAAACTGTGGAGCCGAGGAGAGACGGAGACTCTCGCACGAGGGCGAGCAAGACTGCATGTAAGTCGTGAAGATCCTGTGAAACTGGACATGAAGGATGAGACCAACAATAAACATCACATCCATGTGTGCAAGTGAGGATCAACAAGAGGTGAAACACATTTGTACCTGTGTTTTGACCTTCACCCCCATGACCCCAGTGATCGCTCTCATTCCACCCGTCTCTGGAACGAAGCGAAGGCGGGAGACGACGCTTGTACTGGGGAGGGACACGACCTCGTCTGCACTCAACTCTTCCAGCTGGCATTTAGAAACGTGATTTCTAAAAGTCGCACAAACACATGAGACTTAGAGTTGTTGAGTGGAGAACGTTATAAAAGACTTCAGGCTGAAGAAAAAGGAAGCAAAAGAAGAAGAGGAAAAATAACCCACAGACATGTTCAACATTTTAAGAAGCATCTGTCTCGCCTGCAGTTAAATCAAAACTCTGCAGCGAGAATTCTGAGCCGCTCTAGTAGAAGAACTCGCATTTCTCTGATTCTTAAAACTCCTCATTGGCTGCCAGTTTCTTTCAGGATCATTTTAAAATGCTTCCTCCTCGAGGTATTTTTACGTTTCCATGAGCAGCAAGTGAACTTCACATAGTTCTCACACACAGTTTAAAACCTTTACACAGCAGACATGTTTGTTGTCGTTTGTTCCCGTGCACCTGTGCAGAGCCTGTGCAGGTGGGAAGAGGTAAAGTATGAGCCGCCAGTCATCATGTCTTTTGATCTGAAACAAACCCCAGTTCCCAGATATCTGCTGATTATGATCAGTGGTCGATTGATTGAACACAACGAGCACAGACTCAAGACTTCAAGCCTTTAAATCTTGAGATAATTGAATGACTTTCATGTCGGTCCTCGTGTACAGGACACTGTAGTTGTGACGTCATCAGCAATGTTCCTTCACTTGTGTTCACCTGAAAGCCAAGTTCTGTAATTCAGCCCAGACATCGTAGCGATAGAACATGAGGTGTTTGAATAGAGGTGTTTGACAAGACAACACACACCATCTATGAGCCCCTGGAAAGAGATGGAAATAATAATAAATGGACGACACAAGCGCTGAACATGACATGAGACTGTTAACGTTCTTGAAGTGAACAGAAATACATATTTGAAGCTGAATAAGGAGAAATGACAGCTTGGAGTGAAGGAACTGACATTTGTGGGAGACATCCTGAGCAGTGAAGGCATCAGAGCGGATCCCAGAAGAATCAACAATAGAGAATATGACGAGTTCAAAATGTAAGAAAGAGCTTTAATGGCAGGATTAACTACATGAGAAAATTATTAACTAATCGCTCAGAAACAAAGTAAAACAAATGACTGAAAAGAAAAGTGAATATTGAAGTATGATGACAGGAAACATGTTTATTTGTTAAAAAAGAAACAGACAGAAAATGTAATGTAAACAGCAAATGTTTGTCTGATATCAATGATGGACAGATATGTTGTTTGTGACTCTGGACAGTAGGGGGCGATGAGAGAAACATAAAGAACGTGTTTAGATGTATGGAATACCAGAAATACACATTTATGCATGTATTTATCTCACAATAGCCATTTAATAGTCTTTTCCCCTGGATGTGGTTATTTACAAACACTTTATTATTCACTAATTGTGTCACTCATGGTATTCCATAGAATAGAGAATTAGGAAATACTCTTTATTTATCTGTTTTACAGTATTTCATATATTTTCTAACTTGTATTCCCCTTAATGTCTCTACATCCAAACATATTATATTACCTAATAATGACACACCTGGGGTGTATTTGACTATGATGGAAAGAAGCATTCTGGAAAATAACTGAAATACAGCATGAAGAAATAGATTAGAGTCTATCCCAGAGTTTAGGGGCGAGAGGCGGGGACATCCTGGACAGGAGGCCAGTCTGTCTCAGGGAACACAAAGACACATACGGACTTATTTTCCCCAAGTTCTCCATCAACCTCTGTATGTTTTTGGACTGTGGGAGGAAACCGGAGTGTCCGGAGTAAACCCACACAACACGAGGAGAACATACACACTCCACACATGAAGGTCATCCTCCCGACCTGGAAGCGAACCGACAACCTGGTGAAAGAGTTTCAGGTAGTTTGCTTTTTTAAAATATAATATACACGTATTTGGATATTGATTTAGACATTTACAGTGGAGAGAACAAGTATTTGATACATTTTTGAAGTTTTCTCTCTTACAAAGCATGTAGAGTCTGTCATTTGTATCAAAGGTTCAACTTTGAAGGACAGAATCGAAAACTAAAATGCAGAAAATCACAGTTGATGATTTTTAAATCATTAATTTCCATTGTATTGCATGACATTAGTATTTGATGGTCCATCAACCAGTAAGAATTTAGGCTCAGACCTGTTAGTTCTTCTTTAAGAAGCTGTTCTCCACTCATTACCTGCTTTAACTGCACCTGTTTGAACTCATCACCTGTAGAAAAGACACCTGTCCACACACTCCAACCTCTCCACAATGGACAAGACCAGAGAGCTGTGCAAGGACATCAGGGATCCAACTGTAGACCTGCACAAGGCTGGGATGGACTACAGGACAATAGACCAGCAGCTCGGTGAGAAGAACAACTGTTGGTGCAATTATCAGAAAATGGAAGAAGTTCAAGACGACGGTCGATCTCCCTCGGTCTGGAAGCTCCATGCAAGATCTCTCCTCGTGGGGCATCAAGGATCATGAGGACAGTGAGGGATGAGCCCAGAACTACATGGCAGGACCTGGTCAGTGACCTGAGTAGAGCTGGGACCACAGTCTCAAAGAAAACCATCAGTAACACACTCCGCCGTCATGGATTAAAATCCTGCAGTGCATGACAACGACACCAAACACACAGCCAGGGCGACGAAGGAGTGGCTCCGTAGGAAGCATCTCAAGGTCCTGGAGTGGCCTAGCCAGTCTCCAGACCTGAATCCTATTGAACATCTTTGGAGAGAGCTGAAAGCCCGTGTTGCCCAGAGACAGCCCTGAAACCTGAAGGCTCTGGAGAAGGTCTGTATGGAGGAGTGGTGCAAACCTGCTGAAGAACTACAGAAAACTAAGGAATGAGGTTCATCTGAGGACTTAGAAATGGGACTCCCCTTAAAAGCAGATTCGTCATCATAGGTCGTCCATTACCGTCGACAGAATATGTTTTACAACAACAGAACCTGCAAGAATGGCTCCAGCAACAGTGTTGATGGTGGACTTTAGACATGTTTTTATCAGCTGCCAGACGCAGAGATGTTCCTCAGAGAAGAGTTTAGAAGTTGGTCAGTTCATCTGAGGAGTTCATGTTCATACTGTACAGAAATGAGAATCGAGGGGCGTGTTTGTCTGCGGCTCCTGGAATTGTGACTCATTTTATATCATATTTTTGCGAACTATAACCACAGAAAACAGCGACAAGACATCAACAGATTCTTCGGATTTATTTTTGAAACTTTTTTTCATCCACAATGTCATGGACTCGTCAGAAAACAGAAGCGTCGAGAGCAGGCGCAGCAAAGCCCCGGAGGCTAACATGAACGCCCGCTTAGCAGCCAACTTTTGCAGCCATGATGGACTCTCTAGAAGCAACATCTTCCTCAAAACTCTTCACTGGCTACTGTTCGCTCTGAGATCGCAGCAGTACAACGAGAAGTGAGCGAGTGCATTGAGCCGCTGAAAGAGAAGAAAACACCAGCAGACCCTCCTGGATCTACAACACGCTGCTAGGGATCATGGCGACGACCTCGGAGCTCCAGGCCTCCGTGAACACCTGACCGCAGGTGAAGCGACTGGAGGAGCAATAATATCCCACTGGTGGACCAGGACAAACCATTCTTCATCTTCTCTACTGGGGCAAACCATTCTTCGTCTTCTCTACTGGGGCAAACCATTCTTCGTCTTCTCTACTTCGACAAACCATTCTTCACCTTCTCTACTGGGAAAAAAACATTCTTCATCTTCTCTACCGGGGCAAACCATTGTTCATCTTCTCTACCGGGGCAAACCATTCTTCATCTTCTCTACCGGGGCAAACCATTCTTCATCTCCTCTACCGGGGCAAACCATTCTTCATCTTCTCTACCGGGGCAAACCATTCTTCATCTTCTCTACCGGGGCAAACCATTCTTCGTCTTCTCTACCGGGGCAAACCATTCTTCATCTTCTCTACCGAGGCAAACCATTCTTCATCTTCTCTACCGGGGCAAACCATTCTTCATCTTCTCTACGGGGGCAAACCATTCTTCATCTCCTCTACCGGGGCAAACCATTCTTCATCTTCTCTACCGGGGCAAACCATTCTTCATCTTCTCTACCGGGGCAAACCATTCTTCATCTTCTCTACCAGGGCAAACCATTCTTCATCTTCTCTACCAGGGCAAACCATTCGTCATCTTCTCTACCGGGCAAACCATTCTTCATCTTCTCTACCGGGACAAACCATACCGGGGCAAACCATTCTTCATCTTCTCTACCGGTGCAAACCATTCTTCATCTTCTCTACCGAGGCAAACCATTCTTCATCTTCTCTACCGAGGCAAACCATTCTTCATCTTCTCTACCGGGACAAACCATTCTTCATCTTCTCTACCGGGGCAAACCATTCTTCATCTTCTCTACCGAGGCAAACCATTCTTCATCATCTCTACCGAGGCAAACCATTCTTCATCATCTATACCGGGGCAAACCATTCTTCATCTTCTCTACCGGGGCAAACCATTCTTCATCTCCTCTACCGGGGCAAACCATTCTTCGTCTTCTCTACCGGGGCAAACCATTCTTCATCTTCTCTACCGGGGCAAACCATTCTTCATCTTCTCTACCGGGACAAACCATTCTTCATCTTCTCTACCGGGGCAAACCATTCTTCATCTTCTCTACCGGGACAAACCATTCTTCGTCTTCTCTACCGGGGCAAACCATTCTTCATCTTCTCTACCGGGGCAAACCATTCTTCATCTTCTCTACCGGGACAAACCATTCTTCATCTTCTCTACCGGGGCAAACCATTCTTCGTCTTCTCTACCGGGGCAAACCATTCTTCATCTTCTCTACCGGGGCAAACCATTCTTCATCTTCTCTACCGGGGCAAACCATTCTTCATCTTCTCTACGGTGGCAAACCATTCTTCATCTTCTCTACCGGGGCAAACCATTCTTCATCTTCTCTACCGGGGCAAACCATTCTTCATCTTCTCTACCAGGGCAAACCATTCGTCATCTTCTCTACCGGGCAAACCATTCTTCATCTTCTCTACCGGGACAAACCATACCGGGGCAAACCATTCTTCATCTTCTCTACTGGGGCAAACCATTCTTCATCTTCTCTACCGTGACAAACCATACCGGGGCAAACCATTCTTCATCTTCTCTACCGGGGCAAACCATTCTTCATCTTCTCTACCGGAGCAAACCATTCTTCATCTTCTCTACCGGGGCAAACCATTCTTCATCTTCTCTACCGGGCAAACCATTCTTCATCTTCTCTACCGGGACAAACCATACCGGGGCAAACCATTCTTCATCTTCTCTACCGGGGCAAACCATTCTTCATCTTCTCTACCGGAGCAGACCATTCTTCATCTTCTCTACCGGGACAACCCATTCCGGGGCAAACCATTCTTCATCTTCTCTACCGGGGCAACAAACCATTCTTCATCTTCTCTACCGGGACAACCCATACCGGGGCAAACCATTCTTCATCTTCTCTACCGGGGCAAACCATTCTTCATCTTCTCTACCAGGGCAAACCATTCTTCATCTTCTCTACCGGGGCAAACCATTCTTCATCTTCTCTACCGGGACAAACCATACCGGGGCAAACCATTCTTCATCTTCTCTACTGGGGCAAACCATTCTTCATCTTCTCTACCGGGACAAACCATACCGGGGCAAACCATTCTTCATCTTCTCTACCGGGGCAAACCATTCTTCATCTTCTCTACTGGGGCAAACCATTCTTCATCTTCTCTACCGGGACAACCCATACCGGGGCAAACCATTCTTCATCTTCTCTACCGGGGCAAACCATTCTTCATCTTCTCTACCAGGACAAACCATTCTTCACCTTCTCTACTGGGAAAAAAACATTCTTCATCTTCTCTACCGGGGCAAACCATTGTTCATCTTCTCTACCGGGGCAAACCATTCTTCATCTTCTCTACCGGGGCAAACCATTCTTCATCTCCTCTACCGGGGCAAACCATTCTTCATCTTCTCTACCGGGGCAAACCATTCTTCATCTTCTCTACCGGGGCAAACCATTCTTCGTCTTCTCTACCGGGGCAAACCATTCTTCATCTTCTCTACCGAGGCAAACCATTCTTCATCTTCTCTACCGGGGCAAACCATTCTTCATCTTCTCTACGGGGGCAAACCATTCTTCATCTCCTCTACCGGGGCAAACCATTCTTCATCTTCTCTACCGGGGCAAACCATTCTTCATCTTCTCTACCGGGGCAAACCATTCTTCATCTTCTCTACCAGGGCAAACCATTCGTCATCTTCTCTACCGGGCAAACCATTCTTCATCTTCTCTACCGGGACAAACCATACCGGGGCAAACCATTCTTCATCTTCTCTACCGGTGCAAACCATTCTTCATCTTCTCTACCGAGGCAAACCATTCTTCATCTTCTCTACCGAGGCAAACCATTCTTCATCTTCTCTACCGGGACAAACCATTCTTCATCTTCTCTACCGGGGCAAACCATTCTTCATCTTCTCTACCGAGGCAAACCATTCTTCATCATCTCTACCGAGGCAAACCATTCTTCATCATCTATACCGGGGCAAACCATTCTTCATCTTCTCTACCGGGGCAAACCATTCTTCATCTCCTCTACCGGGGCAAACCATTCTTCGTCTTCTCTACCGGGGCAAACCATTCTTCATCTTCTCTACCGGGGCAAACCATTCTTCATCTTCTCTACCGGGACAAACCATTCTTCATCTTCTCTACCGGGGCAAACCATTCTTCATCTTCTCTACCGGGACAAACCATTCTTCGTCTTCTCTACCGGGGCAAACCATTCTTCATCTTCTCTACCGGGGCAAACCATTCTTCATCTTCTCTACCGGGACAAACCATTCTTCATCTTCTCTACCGGGGCAAACCATTCTTCGTCTTCTCTACCGGGGCAAACCATTCTTCATCTTCTCTACCGGGGCAAACCATTCTTCATCTTCTCTACCGGGGCAAACCATTCTTCATCTTCTCTACGGTGGCAAACCATTCTTCATCTTCTCTACCGGGGCAAACCATTCTTCATCTTCTCTACCGGGGCAAACCATTCTTCATCTTCTCTACCAGGGCAAACCATTCGTCATCTTCTCTACCGGGCAAACCATTCTTCATCTTCTCTACCGGGACAAACCATACCGGGGCAAACCATTCTTCATCTTCTCTACTGGGGCAAACCATTCTTCATCTTCTCTACCGTGACAAACCATACCGGGGCAAACCATTCTTCATCTTCTCTACCGGGGCAAACCATTCTTCATCTTCTCTACCGGAGCAAACCATTCTTCATCTTCTCTACCGGGGCAAACCATTCTTCATCTTCTCTACCGGGCAAACCATTCTTCATCTTCTCTACCGGGACAAACCATACCGGGGCAAACCATTCTTCATCTTCTCTACCGGGGCAAACCATTCTTCATCTTCTCTACCGGAGCAGACCATTCTTCATCTTCTCTACCGGGACAACCCATTCCGGGGCAAACCATTCTTCATCTTCTCTACCGGGGCAACAAACCATTCTTCATCTTCTCTACCGGGACAACCCATACCGGGGCAAACCATTCTTCATCTTCTCTACCGGGGCAAACCATTCTTCATCTTCTCTACCAGGGCAAACCATTCTTCATCTTCTCTACCGGGGCAAACCATTCTTCATCTTCTTTACCGGGACAAACCATACCGGGGCAAACCATTCTTCATCTTCTCTACTGGGGCAAACCATTCTTCATCTTCTCTACCGGGACAAACCATACCGGGGCAAACCATTCTTCATCTTCTCTACCGGGGCAAACCATTCTTCATCTTCTCTACCGGAGCAAACCATTATTCATCTTCTCTACCGGGACAACCCATACCGGGGCAAACCATTCTTCATCTTCTCTACCAGGGCAAACCATTCTTCATCTTCTCTACCGTGACAAACCATACCGGGGCAAACCATTCTTCATCTTCTCTACCGGGGCAAACCATTCTTCATCTTCTCTACCAGGGCAAACCATTCGTCATCTTCTCTACCGGGCAAACCATTCTTCATCTTCTCTACCGGGACAAACCATACCGGGGCAAACCATTCTTCATCTTCTCTACTGGGGCAAACCATTCTTCATCTTCTCTACCGTGACAAACCATACCGGGGCAAACCATTCTTCATCTTCTCTACCGGAGCAAACCATTCTTCATCTTCTCTACCGGGACAACCCATACCGGGGCAAACCATTCTTCATCTTCTCTACCGGGACAAACCATACCGGGGCAAACCATTCTTCATCTTCTCTACCGGGGTAAACCATTCTTCATCTTCTCTACCGGGACAACCCATACCGGGGCAAACCATTCTTCATCTTCTCTACCGGGGCAAACCATTCTTGATCTTCTCTCCCGGGGCAAACCATTCTTCGTCTTCTCTACCGGGGCAAACCATTCTTCATCTTCTCTACCGGGACAAACCATTCTTCATCTTCTATACCGGGACAAACCATTCTTCATCTTCTCTACCGGGGCAAACCATTCTTCATCTTCTCTACCGGGACAAACCATTCTTCATCTTTTCTACCGGGACAAATCTTCTTCATCTTCTCTACCGGGACAAACCATTCTTCATCTTCTCTACCGGGGCAAACCATTCTTCATCTTCTCTACCGGGGCAAACCATTCTTCATCTTTTCTACCGGGACAAATCTTCTTCATCTTCTCTACCGGGACAAACCATTCTTCGTCTACTCTACCGGGGCAAACCATTCTTCATCTTCTCTCCCGGGGCAAACCATTCTTCATCTTCGCGGACCATCCACCCGCGGTTGCTAGGAGACGAGCAGCATCACAGAGGTGAAGCTCTGCACTCTTGCATCAAGTTTGTTCTTCAGGCGGTTCTCAGGATCACAACATCTGATGTGATAACGCATCGTTTCCAGGACCAGCAGCTGCATCTGACTTCGTTAAGAAACACCTGAAGAAGGTTGTGGATCCAAACACTTAAGTCGTTGTGGGGGAGCAAATATTCTGATTTGAATGTTGACAACAAGAAGTTCTCAGAGTGAGTTATTGTCTATAAAGTTTTTGTGTTAAATATATCTTGTTTATATAGATTATCATTCTCACATAAATCTATATATACATGTATATTTATTTATTGTTGCGTCAAGTTTTGTTTGTTCAAGAGGTGTGAGACTAATATTTACTTGTGTTATTGTCACAATCCAGTTAGGAGCAGCAGTTTGTAGTGGAGGGTATGAAAGCTGCCAAGAGAGTGTGTTTGTTAGGGTTTGGGCGTGTCTCGTTTGGGGGTCACTTCTGCCAAGGAGGGTGGGTTTTGGGTTATGTTGTTTTAAGGGATTGTTTTTGTTCTGTGTTTGATATTCATGCCTGGTCCGCCATCAGTGCGCATCTTCACCACTTTGTGTGCTTATTTATCTTTATTATTTCCTGTCTTTCAAGCATTATGCATAACTTTCTTCAGACATAATGGCATCTAACAGGACAGTAGAAACTATGGGTGAGTTAAAATTTTGTAGTTGGAATTGCAAAGCTCCACAATCCCATCAAGCGCAGTAAGGTGCTACACCATCTTAAACATCTAGGAGCAAAAATTGTCTATTTACAAGAGACTCGTCTTAAAAATTCAGACCAAAGAAAGCTGAAGTGCAGTTGGATTGGTCAGAATTATCATCTTCATTCCACGGCAAGTCCAGGGGAGTGACTCTTCTGTGGCACAAATCAGTCCCCTTTGAATGCACAAGAACAATCACGGATCCAAACGGGCGTTATCTTGTTGTTGTTGGGAAACTGTGCCACACTCCAGTCATGCTCATCAATGTATGGTCCAAACTGGGATGACGAGGGCTTCTTTAAATCCTTATTCTCTAATTTACCAGACATATCTTCGCACCTCCCTACATTTGGAGACTTTAATTGCTGGCTAGACCCAAAACTCGATCGCTCTTCTAGTCGAAGTTGTTTACCCTCACGGTCGGCCAAAACTATCCAAATGTTTAAGGAGCAATTTTCAGTAATTGACCCTTGGCGATATCAAAATCCCACCGCTAAAGCCTATTCATTCTTCTCAAATGTCCACCACACTTTCACACGTATAGATTATTTTCTTGTTGACAACCGATTTCTGCCTGAGATAAAATCCACCACATATGAAGCAATTGTTATTTCAGATCATGCTCCGGTCACTATGACAATACATTGTGTAGATATGAATAACAGCCGCACTCCATGATGTTTATCAACCGTCTTTTGTCAAATGACGACTTTGTTAAATCTATATCAAAACAAATTTCTTTCTTAGTGTCAACAAGACCCCGGCAGTGTCAGCTTCACTGCTATGGGAAACTCTCAAGGCCTATATTAGAGGTGAAATAATCTCATACACTAACTACGAGAGAAGATTAAAAAACACTAAAATTAAAGAATTAACGAAACGCATCAGTCAGCTGGACTTGATCTACGCATCCTCCCCGTCACCTGACCTCTATAAGGAGCCTTTCCCTAAAAACTGAATTTGAACTATTATATATATATAGATTCAACTGTTACGATCATGGTGATAAGGCCAGTAAATTATTAGCATATCAGTTACGACAGATTTCAGCCTCACAACAAATAACTCAAATTCAAACTTCTGGAATAGCAACTGATCATAAAAAGATAAACAATGAGTTCAGAGACTTCTACAAAAATCTGTACAAGTCAGAGAATAAGGCAGATATTTCAGATTAAATTTTTTTTTTATTATCTACAGGATGTGGGGGGGGGTGTGTGTATGTGCGGACCAGGCATGTTTTGTTTTTTTCTTTCTTTTGTTGTTTTGTTTTTATTTATTTATTTTGTTTTGTTTTAGTTCTTTTTATCTTTTCTGTTAATTATACAAGTATGTATCTTTACATCTTTTCATTTTTTTTATGAATATACTGTATATGTTTGAGTGTGTGTGGATATATATGTATACTTTTATTTTTACAGCAGCAGAAATGTTATTTCTCTTCTTCTGATGGACATTTTCTTCTTTCATATTTATTTTTATTTTCTGTGTATCATTCCATTTACGCTGTTGAGCTGTACTGGTTGTTTTATGTAAAAAGTCAATAAACAAATATCTTTAAAAATATATATATATATATATATATATATATATATATATATATACATGTATCAAGACATTCATCATAAATGAAATGAAGTAAACAATGAAAGGACGTTAAAAACAAAATAAATAATCAACAAAATGAAATAAATAATCAACAATACTTTAATAATCAACTTATAAACAGAATATCAACAAAAAAGCAAGTTAATGCACAGGTAGTGCAAGTGGAGGTGAGAGTGATGGTAGGACAGGGATGGAGTTTAGTCTCCTGACTGGTGGAAGAAGCTGACCTTTAACCTGCTGGTTCTGGCCTGAAGACTGCGCAGTCCTCTGCCTGACGGCAGCAGTGTTACTGCCGACCCTCACTGTCTGTGGTCTCCCCGTCAGGAAGTCCAACAACCAGTTGCACAGGGAGGTGTTGAGTCCCAACCGGTCCAGTTTGAGGATGAGCTGCTGGGGCATGATGGTGTTAAATGCTGAGCTGTATTCGATGAACAGCATTCTGACGAGTCTTTAGTCTCCAGGTGGGTGAGGGCTGAGTGGAGGGCAGCAGAGATGGTACCATCAGTCGAGCGGTCAGACCAATATGCAAACTGGAAGGGGTCCAGGGCGGGGGGGAGCTCAGAGTTGATGTGCTGCAGGACTAGCCGCTCGAAGCACTTCATGAGGATGGGAGTGAGTGCGATCTGACGGTAGTCGTTGTAGCTGGAGGGGGACGACTTCTTCCGGACCGGCATGATGGGGGTGGCTTTGAGGCGGAGGACAACAGTTTGTCTCAGTGAGGAGTTGAAGTTATCATAATATGCATCATTTTTCTATCACAGTCTTTTCAGTAGATTGAGTCAAAACCTCTCTATTTACTGATCCTCCATAACTTTAAAATGTGTGATTCATACAGAACACTTTACAGATCCTTGAATCTTTGAGCCATTTATAGAAGTTGTTGACACAGTTGTTGAGATCCAGTCTTTCCTGGTCCAACCTGAGCAGAAGGTTTGATGAGGTTGAGGAAATGAAAGTCAAACCACTTCTCTCAAGTTAAGTTGATTTATTAACAAAAAGATTACAAGTTGGGTTGAATGTGAAGATACAGAGCTCATGGCTCACGGATGCCCCCCCCCCCCAACCTCTGTTTCCTGTTTGTATTACATACTCTCTGAACAGAACTTATTTCGATTAAAATATTTGTACATTAATTATTTCCTTTTCACTTAACCCCTCGTAACCATACTTTATTCACACCTCTATCTTCCTCTCTTCATCTTGACATATATTTTCTATAAAGGCCAGAGCATTTCTCTCTTTTGCATAGTGTAAAGTATTTAAACTCATTAAATTTAATGTAGAAAGACGTTTCCAACACTGAATTTAAAAGCAGTGTTCAACTAAATCTGTATTATCTTAAGTAAGTAAGTAAGTAAGTAATATTTATTTATATAGCGCTTTTCGAGACCAGGGTCACAAAGCGCTTAAACAATCAAAACAATACTCAAAAAAGTACATACTTTAAAGATCAAGATAATACTGAGAACAACACAGGAGTTCGAGAAATTCAAGGAAAAGCCTGAACAAATAGAAACGTCTTAAGATGTTTCTTAAAGGAGTCAGTAGATCCATCAAGCGCAAAGAGAGAGGAAGATCTTCATAGTGACCAAATAAGAACATTTCAAAATCACACACATGAAAAAACAATAAAACAATCATTCAAGGTTGACTCAGTGTGAATTATCATGTGACTTTTTAGGTTACAATTACGTGTAAAACACTTTCCACACTGAGAACAGATGACAGGTTTTTCTCCAGTGTGTATAGTCATGTGACTCTGGCAAAGATGGTGGTGTTGACTCTGAGATGACAGACGGGACAGAGCTCACTCAGGCGGCCAACGACCTCATGATGGTAAGTTATATTCGGAAAATGAGCAAACATAGTTAAGCTTTGGATAACGTTGTATCTAGACACTCACCGACTGGATGTTTCCCGTTTTTATCAACCTGCCTATGCAAAAATTAAATTGTCAGGGTATTATCTGGTAAATGGCACAAAAACTTGTACAAATGAAATGGAAATGGTAATTCAGCATCTTGAGTGCATTTATAGCTACTTCAGCAAGTGAAGAGAAGCATCATAAATGTAGTTATGTATGCGTTTATACATGAACCATCCTTCATGGGATCATCATCGGATGGTTCGGGTTGTATGGGAGAAATATGATTAGTTTTGTGTACGTGTCTGACATAATAATGCTTAAGAACCTTACATAATCTCATGTACATATTTAACTAATATTAAACTATTTATTTTTAATACACTACTGATGATGATGATGTGCTTGTATTGGTCAACCAGCATAATTATCAATACTAATAACTCCCTTTTTTTCTAGCTTGAAGATGATCCAGCTGTGGACAGAGAGGATCTCTGTACAAGCTCCATTATTGTTATGGTAAGGCTGATGAAAATAACTAACACCAAAAACTGCCGGTTTTTTAACAGTGCTGTGTTAGTGATTCACTAATATAACTAACAATAATAACCTTTGTAGCCTGTAGAAGATGCTGCTGTTGATAAAGATGGTCAAGACAAGGAAGGTCTTCATGCAGCAGTTGATTATTCCATCAAACCAAAGCCAGAAACATTAGAACTCTTCCTTCATTTTCACTCACAGCAAAAGTCAGACAACCATGTAGTCTGAGGGCATTTTTCAGCAAAGATGGTTCAAACAGGATATGCTATCATACGATAAGGACACAGGAGCACTCTTTGTTTCTTTGCATGGCTTATATTAATCCTAGGGATAGTGGCTCCTTCATCACTGGCATGAACAACTTAACACACATTCACCTTAGAGTCGATCAGCAGAGTGATATTCACCCAAATTGTGCCGAGTCATACTTCCTATGGTCCTCTAAATAAAACCATTAAGGACCTTCTCCTGGACCTCACATGTCTCTTCATAGACAGCAAGTCTGCAGGAGGCGAGAAGTGTTGGAGCGTCATAGACGTCGGACCCCCAATGCCCGCCCATGCCGCCGGGTCTGATTGCATCGTACAGTTGTGCGTTAATATCAGTAAAACAGTTTCAGCCAATCAGCGGCTTCGTCACATGTAGGCGGTTCTTCAGTTGGTGTCAAAGTCACGTATCGTCAGACCAGGAGAAGAAAGAAGAAGTACAGCGAGTTCATGACGCACTTTTATTTCAGTCATGATCTTTGATACCAGCGTCAGAAGGAGTTGATCAGTGTCTTGTTCCATCAGTTCTGGTCAGAAGAAGCTGAATTCTGCTCCAACATGGACCTGAGACCACAGAGAAGAAAGCTGCAGACAGGTCAGTGACTCTCTGACTCTCACACAAGTCAGCAGTTGATGAAATGAAATGATCACAACGAGACGATCCATGTTGATGTTTTTAAACAACTGCAGCTCAATCTACAAATGATGACGCAGAAAATGTGAACAAAGTTGAAAGTGAAACCATATTCAAACACGTGACATGTGAATGTGTGTGCGTGCGTGCGTGTTTGTGCGCGGAGGGGGATTGAGTGTGTTTGTGCGCATGTGTGGGTTTGTTTGTGTTCGTGCGTGTATAGGTCGTGGGTGTTTTTGTGCGCGTGCATATTTGTTTAACTTCCTGATGAGGCAGTGGATAAGAATCAAGTCTTTTTCAACCACTGTGTCTAACTTGTCTATAAATATTCTTTATCAGTAAATAATATACTATTATTGTGTGTCTGTGCTGTTATAGTGACTGGGAGTGTGATCATGTGAGTGTGTATTGTTAATATAGACCAGAAGTACCTTATAGTCGGTCACAAGCTACCGGTCGAGACGTGACATAATACAATATGAAATAAGAAAATAGAATCATTCGGTATAATAACTATTTATATGACGTGCACAGCAGTTAATCAGAGCTCTGCTCTCTTACTGCGGTCAAGTGAGCCGCGATCCAGCCGAAACCTTTTTTAAAAAAACTTGCGCTTTTGAGAAGGCGTTACGGTAGTGAGAGAGAAGTCTACGACACTATCACTGAGAGATTCTCAAAAATACTATTTATCTGGAATCTATTGAGAGAAAAGATACTTTACTGTCACCATATCAGAGACACTTCTGTTGTAGATTTGAAGACTCGATGAGACCAGAGTCTCGTGTGAGACACTGTTGGAAGAAAAGCGGTGGAAATATGAAATATTTATTTTCTGCTGATCTGTTATAGTTTCCCGTTTATTCTTTTGTTTTCTTGCAAAATGATTAAATTACGGTTGTTTAAATAATTGTAGTACTGACTCTATTTGCTTAAAAAACTCTTTGTGCACAATGTCACAATTGAAGTATTAATCAAAAGTTTCATGTATTGTCAACTATTACGTTTTTTATTATTACAAGAATGTCACGTGTTTGTGTGAAGGTGAAGAACCTGCTGAGACTCATGGTGAGGACAGAGACTCCTTTAAATACCCTCAGTGTGAGGAGCCCGATGAACAGACCAGCACTCAGAGGTGAGACAAGGACCTCCAAGATTGTCCTCCATGTCTTCATTCTCACTCATTCTACTTCTGTGTTCAAGATCAAAGCAGCAGCAAGAACCTGCTGGACCTGGACCAAGATCTGGACCAGAACCCTACTGTGTGTCTCTGAAGAGTGATGCTTCAATGGGGAGATTGGATGACTTCAGAGGAAGTGAAGAGTCTCCAGGTGTGAGGTGAGAGTGAACAAGTGTGAGTCTACCAGGTTCAAACTGACACATTAAACCAGAGAACTTCACTTCACTCACAACACCAGCAGGGGGAGATAAAGACACAATTAAAAACCCTTTAAAAGTGGAGCTATTTTTGTCTCACTAATATTTGTAACTGTTCAGAGAGTGATCTGCATATATACAGTGTGTTGTGACATCCACAAATGAAAAATTTATATTTATATTTACAAAACATTTATAATTGTAAAAATATCATTTCAATATACAAAACTAAATATATTTGTAAACATCTAAAAATCCTGTGTGTGAAAGTACAAGTAAGTTATATTTATGTTGTTACCCGTTTTTTATTGTGTTTTGTTGTTTTTTAACTTTGCTATTTACTTAATTGTTCTTGTTCAGTGTTCAGGCATTATTTATATATTTTGCCATTAGCCAACAATGAGAGGCATACTTTTAATTTATAATTAACATTACAAAAATAGGCTACCTCCCTAGTTTATTCTGAAGTATGTACTACCTTAGAATTGTTACGATTTGTTAGACTACTTTATTATTAACTTACAGAGCAGAATGTTGTTGAGGCTTGTTAAGTGTCTTATGTCTTTATTACAGATTCACAAAGGGGATCATCCTTTTTAGGAGCTATTTCTTCAATTGAGTCTGAAATATCTACACCTAGATAGACAAATCCACATTTTGAAACCAAGAAGGGGTGACAAAAGGAGGAGTAATTCTTTCCCTCTCTGCCATAAACACTATGACAAATGTATTGTTATTTATCTTGAAGCCAGAAAAAAATCCAAAGTCGTCAGTCAATTTAAGCACATTTTGTGTATTTTAGGTCACATCAGAAGAAGATAACATCGTCTGTGTATAGAGCTATGTTATGTTCTACGTCCCCCATCCTGACCCCCACAATATCATTTCTTTTATGAATTGCCATAGTCTATGGTTCAATGGCGAGGGTGAATAAGAGTGGGGTCAGAGGGCAGCCCTGTCATGTACCATGACATATGTTAAAAGGAGCAGATACTGAACTATTAGTTAAAATTTCTGCCTGGGGATTTGAATAGAGAATTTTTATCCAATTAAAAAAGTTACCTTTTATTCCAAATCTTTCAAGTACAGTTAATAGATAACTCCACTGGATTCTGTCAAAAGCTTTTTCAGCGTCCAAAGACACCATTGCATCATCAGATTTAACAGATGTTTCATAAATAATATTTAAAACTCTCCAAATTTTGTGAAAGCCTTGCCTTCACTTCACAAATCTGTTGTGATCAGGATGAATGATGCGAGTCAAGTGTGGTTCTAAAGATTTTACAAAGAATTTTCACATCATTATTAAGAAGGGAAATTGGTCTATAGGATCCGCAACTAGTAGATGCTTTAACCAGGTTTAATGAAAGAGTAATTATCGTAGTGTTTAGCAAGATAATTGAGGGACTCCTGTAACAAATCTAAAAGGGGTGAAATCAACTTATCTTTAAATATTTTATACACTTCAATAAGGATTCCATCAGGCCCAGGAGTTTTCCCACCTTTCAGGTTAGAAATTGTGTCAGAGATCTGATGAACTTGCAGGTCCTCGTTTAATGTGTCCTGTGAGTTCAAATCCAAGAATTTCAAGTGAGTCGAGGAAGTCTTTTTGTAAATCTGGAGCCATGTTAGAATATTGGGACGAATATAACATTTTGGTAAAAATCTAAGAAGCTGTCATTAATCTCTTTTGGATTGGAGGTTGTCACACCGTTATTCAACTGGATTGAGTTAACTGATCTTTCTGCTTGTGCTTGTTTAACTCACCAAGCTAGTAGCTTCTCTACCTTCTCACCTTGATCATCGTAGGACTGTTTTAATCTCATTAAACTGTCTGTTGCAATATTAGTTGACAGAAGATTGTTCCTAGCTTTTAATTGATGAAGTTCAGACATTAGCTGCCTGTTAAATGTTTCAAAACGATCCTCTGTGACCTTGATCAATTGAAATGGCACTGACTTGTGAACCAATGTGATGACTCCTCTCACCTGAGAGCTAAAAGAAGCAGAGAAACCCCCCCATCTTGATCTCACCCTTCGTTCATCCTCCTGAGTTATCTGCGTCTCTTGAAGAGAAACTACCTTTGCATTCGACTTTATGATATTTCTCATCACCTGTTTTAGCTTGACAAGTTTATTCAAGCCCTGCACGTTCCAAGAAGAAAATATTAATTCATGTCATGTCTAAGTGTTAATCATTTAGTTAAGTTGTTCAGAGGTGAGACAAGGATTGACCTCCAAGATTGTCCTCCATGTCTTCATTCTCACTCATTCTCCTTCTGTGTTCAAGATCAAAGCAGCAGCAAGAACCTACTGGACCTGGACCAAGATCTGGACCAGAACCCTGCTGTGTGTCTCTGAAGAGTGATCGTTCAATGGGGAGATTGATGGACTTCAGAGGAAGTGAAGAGTCTCCAGGTGTGAGGTGAGAGTGAACAAGTGTGAGTCTACCAGGTTCATACACACATTAAACCAGAGAACTTCACTTCACTCACATCACCAGCAGGGGGAGATAAAGACACAATTAAAAACCTCAAACGTTGCTTTCACAGTTGTAGTGCAGAGGTGGACATGTGCAGCAGTGTGAGGACATCTAGTGGTTCAGCTGGTGAATACCAGGATAGAAACAGATGAGAGTTGATCAGAGTTGTGTTTCAATAATAAGACCAAGAATACTCATTTTTATAAAATTATATTTAAAATAAACATCTTAGCTTGACAAAATGTAAGTTCTAATGGAGATGAAAGTGGGTTTTAAAAGGAACCTTCTAGTTTGCTTTTGATCAGAACCTTCAACACGACAAGAGTTTATTTACACTCTGATTTCATCTCTTCTTCTCAGAGTGGACCATCAGAACTCAGAGCTTCTCATTGGTCAGCAACATCCCTCACAACTGGAAATCAAACGGCTGGTATGTTCATGAACTAGAGGAGGTCCTCATCCTAGAGGTTCCTTCTGTTCATCATCCTTCAGCTGAATCCAAGTTAAAGCTTCTGGTCTTTGTGGTTCTTGAGATGATCCACTATCACTCTGACTTTCTTCTCTGTGATTCTGTTCCAGTCACTGGAGAGAAACTTCTACAACTATATGCAGAAGGAGCTGAAGAGAGTCTGGAGGTTTGTGAGTCCAGAGACTCCACAGACTGAGGAGGAAGATGAGAAGTGGAGAAGCATCAGAGAAGAATTCCTGAAGATCACAGTTCGGCTCCTGAGGGACATGGAGGAGGAGGATCTGGCCGAGCGTCTGTGGAGCAGTAAGAACATGTGAACAAACATGATGAAGATGAAGAACACTTGCATCAGATCTGAAGATTTTACTCCATTTTCACCTTCTACAATCTTCTGACTCGTGTGACTTATGTCTTCATTCAGGAAGTCTTGCTTCAGAGTGTGGAGGACGACTGAAGAGGAGCCTGCAGAAGAAGTTCCACAGTGTGTCTGAGGGGGTCGCTAAAGCAGGAAAATCTGCTCCTCTGAATGAGATCTTCACTGAGCTCTACATCACTGAGGGGGGCACAGACCAGGTCAACCAGGAGCACGAGGTCCGACAGATCGAAGCAGCCACCAGGAACCAGACCAGACCAGAAACCACCATCAGACAAGAAGACCTCTTTAAAGCCTCACCTGACAGAGAACGACCAATCAGAACACTGCTGACGAAGGGCGTGGCTGGCATTGGGAAGACCCTCCTGACACAGAAGGTCACTCTGGACTGGGCTGAAGACAAAGCCCACCAGAACTTCCACTTCATCTTTCCTTTCACCTTCAGAGAGCTGAACCTGCTGAAAGAGAAGAAGTTGAGTTTGATGGAACTTGTTCATCTTTTCTTTCCTGAAACCAGAGAATCCAGACTCAGCAGCTTTGAAGGACTCCAGGTTCTGTTCATCTTTGATGGTCTGGACGAGTGTCGACTCCCTCTGGACTTCCTCAACAGTCGGCGCCTGATAGAAGCTACAGAGTCCACCTCAGTAGACGTCCTGCTGACAAACCTCATCAGGGGGGATCTTCTTCCCTCAGCTCGTCTCTGGATCACCACACGACCTGCAGCAGCCAATCAGATCCCTCCTGAGTGTGTGGACATGGTGACAGAGGTCAGAGGGTTCAATGACCTCCAGAAGGAGGAGTACTTCAGGAAGAGGTTCAGAGATGAGGAGCAGACCAGCAGCATCATGTCTCACATCAGGAGGTCACGAAGCATCTACATCATGTGTCACATCCCGATCTTCTGCTGGATCACTGCCACAGTTCTGGACATGTTGAAGAGCACAGAGACAGGAAAGCTGCCCAAGACCCTGACTGAGATGTTCATCTACTTCCTGGTGGTTCAGTTGAAAGTCAAGAAGCTGAAGTTCGACGGAGGATCTGGGACTGACACAGTTTCTGATCATAAGAGCAGGAAGATGATAAAGTCTCTGGGAAAACTGGCTTTTGAGCATCTGCAGAGAGGAAACTTGATCTTCTATAAGTCAGACCTCACAGAGTGTGACATCAACATCTCAGCAGCTTCAGTTTACTCAGGAGTGTTCACTCAGATCTTCAGAGAGGAGAGAGGACTGTACCAGGACAAGGTGTTCTGCTTCATCCACCTGAGTGTTCAGGAGTTTCTGGCTGCTCTTCACGTCCACCAGACCTTCATCAACTCTGGAGTCAACCTGATGGAATCAAAACCAACATCTTTAACAACTTTACTAAGAATCGTTAGTAACAAAATCGACAAAAGTCAAACAGAAAGGTTCTACCAGACCGCAATAGATGAAACTCTAAAAAGTCCAAATGGACATCTGGACTTGTTCCTGCGCTTCCTTCTGGGTCTTTCTCTGCAGACCAGCCAGAGTCTCCTTCCAGGTTTGTTGACACAGACAGGAAGTAGCTCCTGGACCAATCACAACACAGCAGAGCTCATCAAGAAGAAGATAAGTGAGGATGTGTCTCCAGAGAGAATCATCAACCTGTTCCACTGTCTGAATGAAGTGAAGGACACTTCTCTGGTGGAGGAGGTCCAACAGCAGATGAGATCAGGACGTCTCTCTGGTCTAATGTCTTCTGCTCAATGGTCGGCCCTGGCCTTCATCTTACTGTCCTCAGAGGAACATCTGGACGAGTTTGACCTGAATAAATACTCAAGATATGGTTCAGAAGAGGTTCTTGAGAGGCTTCTGCCGGTGGTTCAAGCTGCAAACAAAGTTCTGTAAGTTGTTCAAACATTTCTGATGATATGAACTAAACATGAATGTTTGATTTACTCTTTGATGATTGTTGTGTTTGTCATCGTGTTTAACAAACTGATCCTAATTTAGACAAACCTTCCTCAAATATTCATACAATATGTGATTTTATGATGTAACTAGTTCAGTCTTGTCAAATAGAGAATTGAAAAGTAAAGATGTTACGTAGTTTATAAAAATATCATCTTAATAAATCATTGTAATGATAAACAAACAAGCGTCAACTTTAAATGAAAATGAATAATAATCAAAACGACATATTTAAAACATGTGTCCTCATTAATTATACTGCGTATACACAAATGAATGTGTACGCAACATTTATTTATAGAAAATAAACTTAAGTTAGCATGTGTGACCTTCACAGCAGCTCTGAGCCTGATTTCTACAAAATCTTCATCTTAAATTCACATGAAGTTTCTTGAATGAAACAAAACCACGAAGGTTACATCAATAAAAATGCAGCTTTATTTAACTTTACTGTTTCATACAAAAGGTCAACTCTTGTCTTTTTCTCAGGAAATGTGTTCTATAAAAATAAATAATAAAATCAAAGGGGTTCGTCTTCATAGTCCTCTTTGTCCGACTGTGTGTATTTAATTTAAAATATTCATGTTAGGTATTACTTTAAGATTCTTTTTAAGCAAAATAAGTTGATAAATGTCACTTCCTGTTGGAGCAGTTGAATCTATTTTCAGCTCATGAACTGAATATTGAAAAACATTTGCTTTGTTTCTTATGCAAGTAGATCAGTGTCATCAGAGAATTGAAGGATTGAATTTAACATTTAATTTTATTAAAATGTTCTATTTTTTTAAACACAGAAATATTTTCTGAATCATTTTATTAAATCATTTGAATATATATTATATATTGGATTTTAAACACTTTCACATTTGTATATTAAATTAAAAAAGCCACTTGTTAAAAATATTGAATCTTGATTTTTTTTTTTCATTTTATTTATTACTAAAATAACAATATTAAACTATAAATAAACTCTTTCAATTCTTGTCAAATAGAAAATAGAAAAAGTCACTTGTTGATGAAACTCGTCTCTTTCACAGGTTGATCAGATGTCAACTGTCAGAGAGAAGTTGTTCACTTCTGTCCTCAGTCCTCAGCTCTCCGTCCTCTAGTCTGACTCTACTGGACCTGAGTAACAACAAGCTGCAGGATCCAGGAGTGGAGCTGCTGTCTGCTGGACTGAAGAGTCCACACTGTCACCTGGAGACTCTCAGGTCAGAACATCATCTTTTCTACATCATCAAAGCTCAAATGTAAAGTCAGAGGTGGAAACACGAGTCAAAGTCTGTCATCACTTTGTTCTTCAGTGAAGCAGCTCATAGATACATTTGTATGTTTGTGTAGCAGGTAAAGATGTTACGTAGTTTATAAAAATATCATCTTAATAAATCATTGTAATGATAAACAAACAAGCGTCAACTTTAAATGAAAATGAATAATAATCAAAAGAACATATTTAAAACATGTGGCCTCATTAATTATACTGCGTATACACAAATGAATGTGTACGCAACATTTATTTATAGAAAATAAACTTAAGTTAGCATGTGTGACCTTCACAGCAGCTCTGAGCCTGATTTCTACAAAATCTTCATCTTAAATTCACATGAAGTTTCTTGAATGAAACAAAACCACGAAGGTTACATCAATAAAAATGCAGCTTTATTTAACTTTACTGTTTCATACAAAAGGTCAAATCTTGTCTTTTTCTCAGGAAATGTGTTCTATAAAAATAAATAATAAAATCAAAGGGGTTCGTCTTCATAGTCCTCTTTGTCCGACTGCATGTATTTAATTTAAAATATTCATGTCAGGTATTACTTTAAGATTCTTTTTAAGCAAAATAAGTTGATAAATGTCACTTCCTGTTGGAGCAGTTGAATCTATTTTCAGCTCATGAACTGAATATTGAAAAACATTTGCTTTGTTTCTTATGCAAGTAGATCAGTGTCATCAGAGAATTGAAGGATTGAATTGAACATTTAATTGTATTAAAATGTTCTATTTTTTAACCATAGAAATATTTTCTGAATGATTTTATTAAATAATTTGAATATATATTATATATTGGATTTTAAACACTTTCACATTTGTATATTTAATTAAAAAAGCCATTTGTTAAAAATATTGAATCTTGATTTTTTTTTTCATTGTATTTATTACTAAAATAACAATATTAAACTTTAAATAAACTCTTTCAATTCTTGTCAAATAGAAAATTGAAAAAGTCACTTGTTGATGAAACTCTTCTCTTTCACAGCCTGAGCTTCTGTCGACTGTCAAAGAGAAGTTGTTCACTTCTGTCCTCAGTCCTCAGCTCTCCGTCCTCTAGTCTGACTCTACTGGACCTGAGTGTCAACAACCTGCAGGATCCAGGAGTGGAGCTGCTGTCTGCTGGACTGAAGAGTCCACACTGTCACCTGGAGACTCTCAGGTCAGAACATCATCTTTTCTACATCATCAAAGCTCAAATGTAAAGTCAGAGGTGGAAACACGAGTCAAAGTCTGTCATCACTTTGTTCTTCAGTGAAGCAGCTCATAGATACATTTGTATGTTTGTGTAGCAGGTAAAGATGTTACGTAGTTTATAAAAATATCATCTTAATAAATCATTGTAATGATAAACAAACAAGCGTCAACTTTAAATGAAAATGAATAATAATCAAAACAACAGTCCTTCATATTCTTTATCCAGTGTTCTCGCGTCATCTGTCTCGTAGAAGACAAAACACTTTAGAGTGGAATCTTGAGGTTTGTCTTTCATTTGTTTTCATTGTTTGTTTTTTCCACCGTTGTTGTCTCTGTTCTTCTCTTATGGTTCATCTGTTGTTCATGAGGTCTACGACTATTTTAACAGTCGACTGGTCACCAAATATTCAACCATTAAGTCGACTAATCGCATCATTCTTACATTTTTCTTCAATTTATCATGAAGTTTCTTTAATGAGACAAAACTACTTTACTTACTTTAAGCTTCTTTTGAAGCTAAATATGTTCATAAATGTACATTGAAGCCAATAAGTTTTGTTTGTCATGTCTTTTACTGAGACTCCAATTCATTCAGCAACAGTCCAAACCAACAGAGTCAAAACAACCATCAACGGAGACTTAAAACATAAACAAAAAAATATACTTAATAACTTAATAAGTATTTTGTACATGTCAGTATTATTAAAGGAATCATAAATACTTTTGTCTTGTGACAGAGAAAACACTCAGAGTGGTGACTTTGACGAACTGAACCACATTAACAAGTCATTTCAAAGTCAATTGTTTTCAATAAATGACTGTTTTTACTTGAATTTAATGTTGCAACTGTGTGAATAAAATCATTATAAAATAAAGATAAATAATACAATCATAAATAACTTAATTTCACTGACATGTATAGAAAGTATAGTTTTGTAAAAGCATCAGTTAACAGTCAAATCATATATTGATGATCATTTTAAAGACGTGGTTAAAGTCATCATGTGTGGTGGATGTAAAGAGATCAATGAAAGTTGATGTCATTTGCTGTAAGATTAACTTCAAATGTGAAGAAGATATTTCTGTTTGATTATTGATTCTTTCAGGTAGTAGATCCAGATATGAACATTTTATTTTGTAACATTTAGGAAATCCATGTGTGGTGAGTTGTTTGTTTTTGTACAGTGTAGGCTGCCCTCATCGTGTACTGACACTATTGTTAACTCGTCATCTTCATCAGCCGCTGGTTACGACTTCTTCACCCTCATTTAGAGGATTAGCGCCCCCACAAACAGGACAGGAGAGATGAAGTATTGACGTGACAACCAAGTGTGTTGTAAGAAAATATCAATATTTGTGCTCAGGTTATATACGGGTGTGAAAACTAACATGTTGGTAAGAAATGTCTTTCTCCAATGATTTGTGAGGCTCATCTACAACTACTTCACTTCACACTGAACACATGTGTCTCCATTTCTTGTTGAATCCATTGTGCTGATGGTATCTGTGATCATTCTCCTGACATGTGACTGTTGCAACAATCAGTCTCATCAAGTTGATCATGGTTTTCAACATTTTCAAGGTCAAACATTAAGAGAGAAAAGTGTCGATTTCCTACTTTGAATGTGACGTGTTGATAAATGTCACTTCCTGTTGGAGCAGTTGAATCTATTTTCAGCTCATGAACTGAATATTGAAAAACATTTGCTTTGTTTCTTATGCAAGTAGATCAGTGTCATCAGAGAATTGAAGGATCGAATTTAACATTTAATTTTATTGAAATGTTGTATTTTTTTAACCACAAAATCATTTTCTGAATAATTTAATTCAATAATTTAAATCTTAAAAGGTTGGTTTTGTTTTCATTGAATAATGGAATCATTTTTTACACATAAAGTTTGATATATATATTATATATTGGATTTTATACACTTACTTGTTAAAAATATTGAATCTCGATTTTTTTTTTTTAATTTATGATTCCATAACAGCATTTATATTGGATTTTAAACACTTTGACATTTGTGTAATGAATTTAAAAGGATACTTGTTAATAACAATAATAAACTATATGTGTGTAAAACCTTTTACTCAATTAAAAAAATATATATTATTGTTCAATGAAAATAAATTCAACCTTTAAAATACAAATTATTTAATTATTTAATCTTCAATTATTCAAAAAAGTAATTCCACATTTGAAAGGTTGAAACCATTCAATGATGGCACTGATATACTTCCATAGTTTCTCTTCATCTGGTCCATCAACATCAAATCAACCATAACATGAACACATTCAATCAAACACTTGATGTTCAAAAGTCCAGCATGAATCAATGACGTGTCAATAGTTGGTATCAAAGGTTTGAAAGAAACTTTGACTGAACTATATTAGAGAGGAAGCAGACAACAAACCACAACTGAAGATCTCACTGAACATTTCACCCTCATTCATACCAACCTGATAAATATTCAAACAAACATGTGACCATGATCTTATGAAAGTAAATAGTTGATTGTTTTTAAATAAAGAATTTAAAAAGTCACTTGTTGATGAAACTCGTCTCTTTCACAGCCTGAGCTGGTGTGAACTGTCAGAGAGAAGTTGTTCACTTCTGTCCTCAGTCCTCAGCTCTCCGTCCTCTAGTCTGACTCTACTGGACCTGAGTTGCAACATCAAGCTGCAGGATCCAGGAGTGGAGCTGCTGTCTGCTGGACTGAAGAGTCCACACTGTCACCTGGAGACTCTCAGGTCAGAACATCATCTTCTCTTGGTTCTGATAAGTTTCTAAAAGTGTTTCTCCTTCATTTCAGTCTGTCAGGGTGTCAGATCTCAGAGAGAGGTTGTTCTTCTCTGGCCTCAGCTCTGACATTGAACCCATCCCACCTGAGAGAACTGGACCTGAGAGGGAATCATCCAGGAGGACCAGGACTGGAGCTGCTGTCTGCTGGACTGAAGAGTCCAGACTGGAGACTGGAGACTCTCAGGTATGAACAGAGCAGCAGAACTCACTGACTGAACTCCAAAGATCTTCAGACTGAACATTTGATGCTCAGACTCTTCATCTGAACTGAGCACATGAATCCAAACTCTGAGTTCCTCCATGTTCTCCTGCTGGACACCAGTGGAAGCATGAAGGAGACAGTTGAGACTGAGCAGCCTGTTTATAGATCCATCTTTGTTGTCATAAACAGTCATGACTGAGTCGTCCACTGAGAATGAAACAATATTCATGAAACATCTGAATCAAATGAATCTGATCTTCTGACTCTTTCTTCCTCCAGGCTGTAGACCACATTGGTTTGACCTTCATCCATGAACAGTGAGTTTGATTCTATCCATTGACTTCAACATCAAAGCTCATCTGCTGACACAGCAGTTGAAGGTCTTTGTGGACATGGACTTGATGAAGAAGATTCCAGAACAAACGTGCAGATGTTAAAGACTCACAGTTACAGTATCAAGTGAAGCTCTGATTCCAAATCTTCAAGTCCTTCAGCTCAAAACTCTTCAGGAGCTTCAACATCAACATTGTTTCAGTTTGACTGTCAGTGGAGAACAAAGAAATATTTCTGTCAAATATTTGAAATCAGACGTGAGTTTGATCATCAACTCACAATGTTGAGTCACTTTAAACATCATTTCACACATGAATCACTTCATATTGAATCATGTGTTCACTTGAACATCTTCATCACAACTAGACTAGACTCATGTTAGCTACATGCTAGTTTAGCTGCTGACTTCATCTTCAAATCTGACATTCAAGATGATTCTGGGATGTTTCAGTCACATGGTTCTTCTCTCAAGTTCTCAGAAGAATGTTGACAGAACATTGACTCGTCTCAGTTTGGATCAGTATATGATCGTCAAGACAACGTTCTTCCACCATCATCACCTCATGTCTCTTCTTCTCTCAGTCTTCACTCTCACTGGACTCACACACAGCAGCGCCTCCTACTGTCCAACGACAACAGGAACTTGATGGAGGATCAGGATTATCTGGATCATCCTGACAGATTTGAAAAGCTGCGACTGGAGGTGGAGAGGAAGTGAGACTATCAGAGTGACTCTCAGAAGAAACACAAGAAAATATGTTATTAAGTCAAATGTTTCCTAACATACCTGCTGGATTTGTTTCACGTTTGTTTGTGACTTTTATGATCTTTCTCTAGTTAAACCTCTTTTACTCTGAAAGTAAGTGGTTTAATGGTTATTTTTTCAAACTGTACTTCTCAACAGTAGCTAAACATGATCGTGACAGATTGACTTCATCTCATCTGTCGCCTAGAAATGATGTCATCAGAGGAACAGAGCGAGAGAAACATGAATTAAAAAAGATCAACAAATTCAATCCTCTAGTCAAACAGCTTCAAAACATACAGTTCTTTGCACAATATTCTCAAAATCACACTATATTATATTTTATAAACTGATCATTAATGTTATAATCGACAAGTGAATCTACACTTTGACAAATGTATCGTGAGACCATCTTGATCCAGTTTAGAGAGTTTTTCTTCCTTCATTAACTGCAAATGAAAGTGTGTTAAAGTAACAGTTGAATGTATTCAACATTATTTACTCAATCATGTAATAGTAGGTCAAATAAAACTATTACAACAGTTCTGGAATCATGTGATGTTTTAAGTCTTTTGTTGTCTTTTTATTTCACACGTCTGAAGTAATAATAAACGCAACATTCAAACTCATGTTCTACTCGCCCTCATGTCGACTAAGGGTTGGGATTATTTTCAGAGTAATGTGTTCTTTTTAGAGTTATAGACAAAAATGTTTGTTCATTTTAATGTAATGACAGGAGCTCAGTTGTCTTCATCTTCGTCCAAAAAGACACTTAAAAACATCCAAATACCTCCAGACTGCTCGACTGTAACTCTTGGATTGAAGCTCCACATGAGAAGAAATGATCATAAAAACACTTAAATGAATCTATATTTTAAATGTGTTTGTAGTGAAAGATCTCAGTCTCTCAGTTTAAATCTTGCACTTGTTCACTGACACTTTCAATGTGTTTGATGAGGAAACACTAGCTGGAGCTGAGCCTGAGAACTTCAATAAATATATTTAATATTCAAATATTTAATAATAAACACTTGGATTAAACCTCATATCATTTTTAAACAGAGGCGCCACCTACTGAGCATTAAACATGATGACACTGTTAGTGAAGCTTCATCTCACCATCACTAGTTTTGGATGACCAGCATGTCAGAGTAAGAAGAACACGCTATACAACAGTGGTGCTTATTGAAGCCTCTAATATATAACAGGATTGAAAATAATTAGTTTTCCGTTTTTACGGCTCCATTATTACAAACAACAGGTATTTACTTCCTGTGATGTGTTCAAGAGTTGGATTGTAAAACATTGACTGTAATCTACAGTTGCACCACTAGATGGAGCCATTGTCAATAAATAAACACACGAGTCACTCTATCATCACCTGTCGTGGTTCACTCCATCCCTGCAGCGAGGAAAACTTATCTTAGTCCTTGCAGAATTATTGACAGGACAGTGAAATATCTAAAATCACCACTAGAGGGAGCAATGTTCTCTCAGATTACAATTAGCAGCATTTTAGTCTTTCTTTATCCTTTAACTGACACATCGTCCTTTGTGTTGACATCAGGGGTGTCACACCCTGAAGATGACATGTGTTGGTGAATCATATAATACTTATATAATAGTTTATTATTAGTTTAATTTCAGCACTTTATATAGCCCTGATGTTTTATTTTTTCATTATTCAGAAGAAACAACAGCAACATTCTTTCCTGCTGGAGGAAACTGAAGGCAACACTTGAGACTCAAATACAGCAGAATGTAGTTATAAAAGTGATTCACACGACACAACAATAATCATTAAATGTTGGGTTTTTTAAAAAATCAAAGTCTCTTGATAATCTTGACAAAATTGCAACATATTCCATACGTTTCAAAGCGAAGTTGCGTCCGTTTCTCTTCCAGATCAGCTGTGCAGAGAAAAGTTGTTCTGGACATGTTAAGTCCTAAATGAAAGCAGCTTTGACTGTACAAAAAAAAAGAAGAAGAAGAAATAAGGACTCGTAGAGAGACTCCACACATGGTGAGACCATAATGTTCAGGGTCGGAGTCTCTCTGCACAACTTCTGGTCTGAGTGATTTGAAACACAGGGGCTCAGTAGCAGAGGTGTGTGTGTTAGTGACATAGTGGGGGGGCAGCACAGAACATATACAATGGACAGGCCAAGCACACAACATGATTCCTTCCTGAGACATTGGTGTGTGTACAGTAACGATGGTCAAGATGATGTGAAGGCGTTTTGGCATCAAGTGTATCACAGGGTGTGAGGTTGCTCTGGATCCTGCATGTTTCTAACACAGGGGACGATGCGTGAGGACAAATATCAGAAGGACCTTCACGATCCCCCGTCCAGAGGGACCACTACAATCTAGTTTTCCCCACCACGACATGACACGGACCCACATAGAGGCTTTTGAGAATCACTTGTATTCAATACAGTGTGTATGTACACCACTCTTCACATGGATCAATATCATGAAGCTGCTACAGGAACGTCCGAGCCCGAGATGTGATCCACCTCAACACTTCCAGACTCCGTCTCTGTCTGCTACATGACCAGAAAGATATGCCCCGACTGGAGTGCTACTTGTTCATACCTACTGTACGTCAAAACAAAAGGGGGGGAACCGTGAACGCCTCATTCTGAACAGCCGGTGATTAGTTAAGTGTCCAGTATTTAGTCGAACACAAAAACTTCCTTCAGTAAAATGTATTTCCTGGAATCACAAACCAATGAACAAAACACATAAAAGATTTTTTCTTTTCTAAATCAAGTGAAGCCTAAAACTCTTCATAGTTTTGAAGAAATGAATACCGTTTATATACTGTACATATACACTTTAATAATGAATCTTCATGAATTGGATTTCTTGAAAAGACCTGTGACCATATCATACAATCATTTGTTTTCCATTCGTCTGGAAGCACAAAACAATACGTGGACAACAACCTGGAATAGACTGTGACACTCGTAGCGACTTTCTTTTTGTGCACATACATGTGAGGACTGGAAATAACTTCTGTTTGCTCTTTGTGTTCATCAGAATAATGTACATGTGACATCAAAGTCAAACATCTTCCTCAATACTCTCAGTGGTACGAAAAGATCCAAACAGTGAAGGGATACAACAGTTTCTCATCTCAGAAAAGGTTTTCAGTCGCCCTCATGTCAAACACCATAGTTCATATCTATATGTATTTATATAACTTTGTCGGCCGTCACTACGCCGATTGTGTGGCTGGACTGCTTTGGTAGAGCTGGGCAGAGCTGCCGCTCTCCAGGCCTCCAGAGTTCTCCAACATCTCCTGGATGAGAGGAGTTATGGAGCCGAGGATTTCCATCTTGAGGGTGATGACTCGTTCAGCTCCTGCAGACAGAAGGAAACAACAAAACTCTTCCTCGCTTGTCTCTGTGTATCCATCATAATACATGAATACACCTTTTTAAAACTAAAAAATAAACATTTACCCTTGTTTTACACTGGCAAACAAACAACATTCTTTCTATCATGGCTTTTAAGCTTCTAACGAAGATAAAACTGACCTAAAAAAGTCTTTATCTCTAACAGTAGAGGGAGCCAGAAACAAATATGTTCAGCCTTCTGTAGCGCCAGCAATATTAGATCTATTGATGTGCCGATGAAGCCTCATGAAGCAGGGTCATATTTTTCACAGATCAGTCCCTCCCGGAGGAGTGGGACCCCCACACTGCACTGCTGAACCGGGTTTATACTTCAGGGTCTCAGCTTACAGAGCAAAGAGTGACATCTAGTGGACTCAGGAAATAAGGACACTGTTTCATGAAGCTTCATCAACACATCACTATATTAATTTAAAGTGAAAAAAAAGATTTTATTTAATGTTTCTTTTGAGAGGATCTCTAGTTTCATTGTTCAGACCGACCCAAACACAAGATGAACCCTTTATTTTTAGAACCGTGGTTCTACAAATGCTGTTACGCCCTCTACAGGCTGTCGCTATGGATTACGTCTCGAGCCTCAGCCTCGTCGCTGAGAAAGATGGACGAACTCGCCAGCAGGGGGCAGTAGGTTGTCTCTGTAGAAGGCCACATTACACACCTGGGATGGGTCGAGCAGCACCGGTCCATCGGCGCATGCATCAGGTTCGGAGAGCGAGTCCTCGTAGCGTTGCATTGCTCGGTGCAACTGTGTTAAAAAGGAAGCAGATCTGACATGAAACAGCTCCGTCAAAATAGTTGTTCAATCAGACAGAAAGAAAGAAAAAATGGAATCAGCAAAGAAAAGAAAATATCTGCTTTGTAGGATTTTTATGAACTTTTTTTTCAGCAAATAAGGTATTTCATTTCAGTAACCTATTGATAACATTTAATCTTGTACATTTTGCTGTGCATAATTTAAATGTATTATTATCAGATGATGGACAATTTAACTCATTTATGAATGTATATTTTGGATTGATGGAATGATTGACAGCTGTGTTTCTCATGTTCCAGTGATTGAGTGACATGGGGCGGCGAATTGAGTGAGACCAGGACTGTGTCGCAAATTGTTCACTTCTGCACTAACACTTAATATTTTGAGTGCACAAGTGTGTCCCAATAATCAGTGTGCAAAAAATCTAGTCCACAATCTGCACTGAATTGGGAAAGTTGAGTGTGGATCGATGGACACTTTCCACCCTCAACGACCTCCATCTTAGTGACGTAGATGAAGCTAAACTGAAGCTAAACTGAAGCTAAACTGAAGCTAAACTGAAGCTACGTCACTGACGACCGTTTTCAGAGCAGATACCGACGTAAATGTCACACAACACAACAACAGTAATAACACAATGAAACACAACTTGTTTCAATTGGAGAAAAGTGTTGTCAAGTGTCAGTGATAGTGTTTCAAAGACTGGTTTCAATCAGTGTTAAAAAGTAATAGAAGAAGAAGCTGTCGAGTCATTTCCTGTAAGTGTGTAGCAGCAGAGTTTTATTCGGACAGTACTACCGTGGCCAAATTTGAGCACTGGCCAAGTACATATGTAACCCAGCCGTTTATTTGGTGTTTTATGTTTCAATTATTTTCACTGGAATAATATAATTCAACCGAGTTGTTATTTTTGTGTTTTATTACTTTTCGATGTTTGTATCGCATTAAGACACTGTCGCTTTAAGACGGTCATTGTTTTACTTGTGTTCCACTGATGAGACTCAGGTGTTGAGATGCTTCAGCGGCTCAGAGACTGAGACACGTGTCATCGCTCCTGCATTGCAATTAAAACACTCGCTTGTCACTCCTAGGTGAGCCTAAACAATACGTTTATATTATTGTTCATATTTCTGTTTCTATTTCTGTGTATAAATGAACGTTGTATCGAAGCAACTATTTACGTTTATGTGTATGAAGCTTGAACATTGTTTTGTAACTTCATGCAAGTGTACATTTTCTCAACAGTATTTTATATTATACTGTTTCACTTTGTTTGAAAGTGAGTTGAACTTTATATTTTGTTATCGCGTGGTGTTGAGATGCTTCAGCGGCTCAGAGACTGAGACACGTGTCATCGCTCCTGCATTTCTATTGAAACACTCGCTTGTCACTCCTAGAACTTCACTGTTCTTTGCTGGTTCCTGATTGTCACCGAAGGAGGACGAGTAAACATCTGTTCCACAAAGACTTCCAGGACAAACTAGAGTATTTCAGGATTGATACTCACTCTATGCACTTTTATTTTGCTCGTCAGCACAACAAACAGACAATATTATTTTTCTTTTGAAGACAATACATTTTCCAGCCAAGGAGGCTTGTTTGGTTATTGAATACTTTGTGAAAGTATATTTTGTTTATATTTTTATAATAGTTTAGAGTAGGAGACAATATAATATAAATATTTATTGTCTCTACTGTGTATGTGGTGGATGAATGTTCTTCTGTCCATAATTATTTTATTTACTGGACTGATAGTTCACTGCTATCAACCCTACATTTTCCACATTGGTTACACATACACATCTTAATGTGTACTATAAACCAGTGCACGCAGAGAAGTGCGTGATATGGAACACAGCCCGGGCCTTTTAAATGCCGTTTTCAAGAGTTTGGATGGAGGACAACTGAAGATCCGATGAGTTTGTGAGCAACCAAAAGGAACGAGAAAAGCTGGATGATGATTTTCTGTCAGCCTGACATTCAGAGATCATCAAAGATCCGGCATTTGAGTTGAGTTGAAGGAGCCACATATCCAATCCACCTGAGCCAACTGACCACCTCCAAGTCCCCCCCGACATGGAAGCCTCCCCCACATCCATCAGACACTTGGGTACTTTTTTATTGATTGCTTTGCGGAGTGAAGCGGCCCCATCGTATCCGGTCTTACCGCACCTGAGCTACGATTCAGGCCTGCAACATTAATGTTCAATAATGATGGACAAACTGTTCATTATTTCGTGTTTTAGATCGAGTGACAAGTCTAGTTTAAATTGAGAGTATTTTTGTTTGTCTTTGTCTTTTATAAGTACATTTATTTGTGATTGAACTACTTGTGGAACTTTTATTGTTTAATTATTTTACTGAAACTAAATTGGTGAATTCAGGTCCTGCAGACGTTTAGTAGAGCAGGATCTCTACAGATTGTATAAGTTAAAAATAATTGCAGTCGGGTTAAACCTAATACATAATTTCCAACAAAGATGAACCAAAAGTAATAAAATAAATCTGAACCTACATTGCATTCCGTTTACATGTTGCAACCAAGGCTCCAAAAATGCTCTTTTCAGAGGCAGATGTCGGCATCCCTCACTATAACTTCTTCTGCTGGGGCCCCTTTGTCCAGCACATAATCCAGCTTTAAACACATCACACAATTATTTTGACAATAAAACTTCAAGTGGTTCATTCATCTCCAGCCAATGGGGGGTGAGGAATCAGTAACAGCGCATCAATCCTGGGTCAAGACTGAATAGCTTAAAGAGGCAGTGCGTGATACAAATCACGCTCTTGACTCTCTGGTCCTTACACTCCTGACACGCTTGTCACTCTTGGGGTCCCATCCTCACCTCTCTTCGACCCCGTTCTTGACTCCTGCCCCTTCCCTTCCTGCAACTTGGTGAGAGAAGCTTCCCAGCTTGACCATAGCTTCTCAAGACACAAGCAAGCTGCAACCCAATCTCCTGCAGCCAGCCAAGCAAGCCTGAACCAAGCAACCAAACTGCTCTTCCAGAAAAGACTTGTGACCCCTTGCACCGAGTAAAGATACATCTCTGGACAGTTACGCCAACTCGGTCAAGGGAGATCTTTGCCAGCCTGCAACAAAGGACCAGGACCGGACCCAATTTTTCATATGTTTGTATAATCAATTTAAGAGCCTCTTACTCAGTAAAGAACATTAATCACATCAACACGAAGTGACTTCAGTAAATGAGATTGATTCAAAGTAGTGTTTCATAGTTAATTAATAACTCCAATGAATTAATCATTATCGATATAAATGTAATAGTTTCCACTTTCAGATCTATTCATGGTCAGGCTCCTCCTTACATCACTGATCTGATCCAGCCTTACACCCCAGCTCGGGCTCTGAGGTCTGTGGATCAGAATCTACTGATGGTTTCTGGCACACGGTCCAGGACCAGAGGAGAGAAATCCTTCCAGACTGTTTGTTCAGGCTTTTCCTTGATTTTCTGGAACTCCTGTTGTGTTATCAGTTTTATCTTGATCTTTAAAGTATATACTTTATTGAATATTGTTTTGATTGTTTAAGCGCTTTGTGACCCTGGTCTAGAAAAGCGCTATATAAATAAAAAATTACTTACTTACTTACTTACTTACTTACTTACTTTGGACTAAGACTCAAAGGTGGTGCTTCTTTTCTTCAGGTCATGTTTACCTAGAGGCAATTTTAAAGTTAAATCTACCAGAAATGAGTTGTTCTGAAAATAAAAGTTTGTCTAAGGCAGGGGTCGCAACCTTTACCACTCAAAGAGCCATTTTGACCCGTTTCACAAATTATAGAAAACAATGGGAGCCACAAAACTCTTTTGAAACTTAAAATGAAATAACACTGCATATACATTTTTTTTTGCTTTGTGCTATGTATAAACAAACTATTAAGGGTTAAATTTATGAAATCAATGAACGACTGAAGAGAAATTGAAATAAAATTTCTGCATGCAACAAAACGTTTTTAACTCCGAAAAAGACGTTGTGTTGAAGGTTAAGTAAAATACTATTTAAGTCCTCCTTGTAGTAATGAAAAAACAAAACGCCAAACTTCAATTATCCACTGGCAGAGAACCAAAAATGCCGTCCTCTCTCTCTGTGCCGTCATCCTTCTACTGGCGCCGTGCCGTCAGCTGCCAACCTGAATAATAAAATGTCTATTTCACTGAACAATTAAAAAATGTGAATATTTGCCAAATTATAGTAAATTAAATCATTTATCATACTTGGTCAATGTTATTTCTGCTCCTGAACCGCAGCGCATAGCGTCTCCACATCAGGGCTGTATGACCTTTATCTTCACACAGGATTGTAGGCTCTCATCTGTGAGGCGTGTGCGATGTTTGTTTTTAATAAAGTTCATGTTGGAGAACACCTGCTCACATACAAATGTGGATCCAAAGATCGACAGGACTCCAAGTGCATAATTTTTCATGTCCACATAAAAGTCGGGGATAGCGTTCCAAGTTTCGAACACAAGTTTGTCTGGTTTGGGGAGGTTTTCAATATCACACCATTTGTGATTCTGAGCAAGAACGGCCTTCTGGCGTGAAACATCTTCAAGGTCCGCTGTCAGGCGCTTTAACTTGGACACCCACATGTCTTTGTCGGCTATGTCAGCCAGTTCCATTTCAAGATCAGGTGGACTCACACCTGGAAAGGCTGTCATATTCAACAGGGATGGATCGAGGCTGAGGGGAGTGACAGGGAAGGATAATGTGTTTTTTCCTCTGAACTCACTGAATCATTTCCCAAACGATGTTTGCATTGCAATGACTGCAGAATGTAAATACTCTAAATTCACAATGTGAGCTTTTTTGAACTCACTCAAACTGGGGAAGTGTGACAGTGTACCTTTCTGTAAATCTCTGGCAAGCACTGTCAACTTGCGCTCGAAAGCCAAAACCTCCTCCAACATGCACAGGGCTGTGTGTCCTTTCCCATGAAGAGCTGTGTTTAGCGTGTTCAGGTGCGCTGTCATGTCTACCATGAAGTGTAGCTTTTCCAGCCACTCTGGCTGTTCCAACACAGGATATGTGAGCCCTTTGCTGCCCAGAAATGTTTTCACCTCTTCCAGACACGCGGCAAAGCGTTTCAGCTCCTCGCCTCTAGACAGCCACCGGACTTTGTTGTGCAACAGGAGATCAGAATATGTGCTTTCCAGCTCGTCCAGCAACGAACGAAACTGACGGTGATTTAAACCTTTCGCCATTATTTTATTGACAATCTGAATGACAACATTCATTACGTCTGTGCATTCCGGAGGAAATGTTTGAGCACACAGTGCCTCTTGGTGCAGGACGCAGTGAAAAGTCAGCAACTTTCTGTCCAGCAACTTCTGCAGTAAAGCCACAAAGCCCTTGTGCGCTCCTGTCATACTCTGTGCCCCGTCTGTAGCCACTGACACCAGGTGGGCGGTGTTTATTCCTTTGGCTCTTAAACAATTCAAGACAGCCTCACAGACGTCCTCCCCCCGTGTTTGGCCTTTTAGTGGTATCAACTCAATCATTTCTTCCTGTGGCCCAGCAGAGTTTACATACCGGCAGAACAGCGCTATTTGTTCAATATCACCTTTGTCTTTGGATTCATCACAGGCAATTGAGTAGGCAACAGCTGAATTGATGTCTTTAATGTACTGTCTGGTGATGTCTTCTGCCATTTGTATGGTTCTGTCTTTGACAGTTTTTGCAGAGAGGGGCATATGCTTGATTTTCTGTACAACTTCACTCTTGTTTTTAAAGTCTGTGAATAGATGTTCTGAAATCTTAATGAAAGATTATTTTAAATATCTCCATCTGCAAACGGCTTCCCCTGCCTTACTATTTCCTGAGCTGCAACAAAACGAGCATATGTACTTATATTTGCAGACTTCATCCACTTCTTGAAGTGATTTTTGCTCAAATCACCTTCCGTGTCAGTTCAGAAACAGCTTTTTTTTCTCTCATTTCCATCCGGATATTTTTGAGCAAATGCTGCGTGTTTATTTTGTAAATTGGCAACATTTGACTTTTTGTTGTTAGCGAGTTTCTCATTGCATATTAAGCACACAGGTAAACCAGTCTCGTCAGCAGTGAAAGCAAATGCATCTGCCCACGCAGCATTGAACGTTCTGTTTTCTTCAGACACTTTTCTTTTCTTTGAATTCTCCATAGTAAGCCTACCTGGGGTGGAAAAGTTAAAGTAACCAGACACTGGAGGGTGTCGCACATTGGAGGTTGTGACGTGTATCAAGAGCGACAAAAATATGTTAACACATTTTATAAGATCGCCATAATAATCTTAATAGAATTACATTTTGAAAATGAATGAACTAAAATCAAATACATTTGAATTAAATACTCATTCATTATTTTCAACTGCTGAGCCGCATCAGAGTGATCAAAGAGCCGCATGCTGCTCTGGAGCCGCGGGTTGCCGACCCCTGGTCTAAGGGCTATAATCTACTACAGAAGATTGGACAGAGATGTTTGGCCATGACTTCACTGTATCTGTTGTTTGATATCATTTGTATAAGGCAGATATTATTAAACATGACACCTATTTTCAGCATTTTCCAGTACAGGCAGATGGAACCAGCTGTGGAATGTTCATGATTATGGTAGAATGTTGCAATTTCCTCATTAAATGTTTTCTATTCAATAACCAAATGACTGTTCATCAAATCCGTAGTATGACTTCTGCATCTGTACCAAGAGTGAATTTATTTTCACTGGAGTAAGTTGTCTATACTGAAGTTACAGCTAACTCAACTAATGTCACGACCATCTATATAACCTTTTTTTTATTAAAAAGAATGATATTCCCTCCATCAGGAGGTGGTGGTGCTGATGGGCTCATGGAAAGATTTTCCATTGAGGGGTAAGAACATTTCAATACAAGAAATTGATCACACATATAACAAAATATTGTATGAAAATAACAGTATTAGTACCGTAGTAGTACCAGAAATGTTGTCTCTCATGTATTACAAAATGTAGTAACAACTATCAAGGCCTACATGGAGAGCGACATAATCAGGTAACAGGGATTGTGTACAGTAGTATATAATGATATATATATAAGTATATAGGATACAATAAACTATTTATTTACGTTTTGTTTTCCACACGCTTGTTTAATTCAACTCTTAAAAACAGTCTTCTCTGAGGCTATAATCTCAGTGATCCAAAAGGAAGGAAAAGACAAATAAATTATGGAAATTATAGATCGATATCTGCACTAAATGTAGATTATTAAATATTTACATCCATTATTTAAAAAAAAAAGATGGAAAAATAATGTCAACTCTGATTAAAACGAACCAAACTGGCTTCATCTCAGGACGTGTAGCCCGAGATAATATTCGACGAACACTCCAAATAGTCAACTCTACACAAAACAATAAAAGGTTCATTTGGAATGGAAAAAAGCCGAGAATAAAATACACAACAATCCATTTACCCGAATAAAAAGGTGGGATGGGGCTTCCCAATCTCAAGGACTACTTTTACGCAGCACAACTGAGAAGATCAGTTGGTTTGATGAAACCTATGATGAAAATGGAAGGATATCGAATCAAAAATAAATGACATCCCGGTCCGATCACTTCTAGTAACAGTAAAATCATAAGAAAACTATACAATATTCTTGATCCTATCACTCTACACACTTTACAAGAGTGGTTTGAAATAATCCAACAAGAAAAGCAGGAAAAAGAAGTAAAAAACCTAAACTGGGTGTCATATGATGATGAATTCAAACCAAACCAACACGATATGAGATTCAAAGACTGGGAAAACAAAGGAATAACAGCAATTTGTACAATAACTAAAAAGGGCCGCATAATGAGTTTCCAGGAGCTAAAAAACGATCTGGACTAGTTAAAGATGATTTCTTTCCATACTTGCAAATAAGAGACTACTATGTAAAGCAGATACAAAGCACGAGGACCCAGGAGGACTGCTTGAATGGATCTACAATACATACAGAGGAACACAATTCAGAGATATTAGCGCCATATATAAATGTTTGAGAACAACTCTGCTTATATCAAATCAAAATGGGAGAGGGAAACGGGAACTGAAGTACTGAGTTCAACAACATCTATGATCTGGAGGAAATTTGGTTGGAAAAATATAACACAATATTTTTTTTTTGTGTGGAGAGAAGGTTGTCCATCATGACCACATTTTTTGGCAATTTACAACTATAACTATATTCTGGGAGAATGTAAATAGAACAATTGGAACCATTCTTGTCTATTCTGTGCCAAACACTTTAAAAAACGATGTACCTGGGAAATATAAACGATGTGTTATGTCATGTTATGTGTATCTAATGTGAATAATGTTGGTTGCATGTAAAAAAGTTACGAGAAACTGGTTAAAAGCAGAAGCTCCTGATTTGCATCAATGGATGAACATTATGAGGGAAATACGACTCATTGAGCAATTGACCTTGAAACTCAGACTGAAAGAAACTCTGTGGACCTGGCGTTTGAAAAAAAAAATGGACTTCATTTGACACTATCACTCCTAAATGACTTTTGGATTTGAATGATGGACATTTGAAACCTGTATGTTTTATTTTGTCTAGTTTATTTATTTGTGTGTTTGTTTGTTTTTATATTTGTTTTATGTGTTTGGAGATTTAAATTCTGTAAAGTGTGGAGAAACTTAATAAAAAGGAAAGTATTAAAAGAATAAAAGTAAGAAAACGGACCCTTGAGGTACACCACAGGAGACACTGGCTGTAGAACTTGAGGTGTATCCCATGGCGACCGCAAAGGTTCTGTTTAATAGGGAGGAAGAAAACCACCTCAGTGCAATTTCTCTGATGCCAACCCAAGAGTTAAGACGATCTATTAAAATATTGTGGTCAACAGTGTCGAAGTTTGCAGTAAAATCTAAAATAATGAAAATCACGCTTTCCTCTTTATCAGCAGCTAAAAACAAGTCATTAGTGACTTTTAAAAGTTCAGTCTCTGTACTGTGACCGGATCTTAAACCTGATTGAAATCTTTCAAATAAATTACATGAAGACATAAAATATAAAATTTGGAGGGACACCAACTTTTCTAAGACTTTGGCTAAAAACAGGAGTTTAGAAATTGATCTAAAATGAGTAAAAACTGGTCCAGGCTGGGTTTCTTCAAACGAGGTTGGACCACAGCATGTTTAAAAGAACTGGGGAAAAGAGAGCTGAATAAAATGTGTAAAACTGTGTTAAAAACATCCTTTAAAATTTTTCGTGGGAATGACATTGAGAGCACATGAGGTGGTTTTCATCTTGGATAAAGTCTTTGACAAAACCGGGAGGTTCAGGATTAAAGCTGCTAAAAAAAGCAGGAGTAAAATGCTCTGTGAAGGAGGATGTTGAGTGAGGGTTAAAAACATGTGAGCGAGTGAGTCGGAGGAGTTCGGGGGATGGAGTAACCAGGTCCATTGTTAATAGAACAGCTTTATGGTCCGACACTCAGATATCCTTCAGTGACACTTTGGATGGGTTGAGGCCAGTGTGTATAAAACCATGTGTGTTGGTTTATCAATAATCTGTGATAAATTAAAAGAGTCGATTGTGTCAATAAAATGGATGAGTCCTGAGTCTTGAGCAGGTTCTGACTCTGACCTTGAAGCGCCGAAGAGTCGACGGTGTTTGACGTGTCCATGACTAGCATGTAGCCGGGAGTCGTGATGTCCAAATAAAACAGTTTCAAGTAAGAACCAATTAAAACTGCAATAAGAACGGTCAAAAGTGACGATAAAGGTGGATATAAAACTAGTAAAAGCCAGTAAAATCAATGTTGACACACTGACGTGCTGATATGCATATGTGTGTAATGGATACAATTGTTCTGTGTGCAGTCATTTGCAAAAAGTGTGAAGCTGACATTGTGCTTATAGTTGTGTTAATCTGGGCTGGAGTTTTGCTCCTCGAGTATAAGGTTTTTATAATTGTGTATGACTTTTGATTTTGGTGTTCATTCAATCCAAAAAACTGTAACATAGTTACTATGGGTGCAACACCCTTTACAAGTGGACCCAGCAGACTTCAGCTTTCCTGACTCCAAAAAGTTGCCTTGTTAGTGGAAAGTGAGGCCTTTTACAGACGAGGCCTACTGCCCCCTGCTGTGTGGAGCACATCTTTTTTTCTTGTTGTACTAGTTGCAATGACAATAAATGAGTAAACGGAAAGAATCATTTGTAGAACCATCTTTTTTAAGATAAAGGGCTTCATGTTGTTTCAGGACAAATAAACTAGAGATCCTCAGAAACGATATATTGTTTTTTTTTTAAATCCTTGCAGGAGAGAAATGAAAGCACGTAAAGTCAATAAAATCTTGACAATGAACCAGAACACAAGGCTTGGTAACAGTCTAACAAGAAAGACCGGTTTCATGAGTCACGTACTTTTATTTCAGTCTAACCCTTGATACCAGCGTCAGAAGGAGTTGATCAGTGTCTTGTTCCATCAGTTCTGGTCAGAAGAAGCTGAATTCTGCTCCAACATGGACCTGAGACCACAGAGAAGAAAGCTGCAGACAGGTCAGTGACTCTCTGACTCTCACACAAGTCAGCAGTTGATGAAATGAAATGAATCACAACGAGACGATCCATGTTGATGTTTTTAAACAACTGCAGCTCAATCTACAAATGATGACACAGAAAATCTGAATCTCACCACAATCAAACAACTGTGTGTGTGTGTCTTTGTATACTTTGTATTTGTGTGTGTTTGTACATGTGAGTATTTGTTTTGTATGTATATTTGTGTCTGTGCTTTAATATCTGCGTGTGTGTGCTTGTGTGTGTGTGTTTGCGTGTGTGTGTGTGTGTGTGTGTGTGTGTGGGTGTGTGTGTGCCTGGGTGTGTTTGTGTGCGTGCATATTTGTTTAACTTCCTGATGATGCAGTTGTGAAGAATTAAGTCTTTTTCAACCACTGTGTCTAATTTGTCTATAAATATTCTTTATCAGCAAATAATATACTATTATTGTGTGTCTGTGCTGTTGTAGTGACTGTGAGTGTGATCATGTGAGTGTGTATTGTTAATATAGACCAGAAGTACCTTATAGTCGGTCACAAGCTACCGGTCGAGCCGTGACATAATATAATATGATATAAGAAAATAGAAGAAAAGTAATCGGTGCAATAACCATGTGACATGCACAGCAGCCAATCGGAGCTCTCTTCTCTTTCAGTGTGAGCGCAGCAAATTTCATATTTATCAGGAATAATAATGACGTGAAACTTGACTTCCTGACAGGTTTGAAGGTGTTCTATGTACATATTTACTGCTCAGATCCATGTTTATCAGAGACACATTAATATCAATATTGTTTATAAATAAACACATGTTTTTAGATACATGAGTGGAAATTAAATTATTCGTAAACTTAAAAATATGTTTCGTTGTTATAAGTTGTTTTCCAGGCATTTAACGCAATTTGTAAAAAACGAGAAGCAATTATAAGTAAGAAAATGTTATTTGTAAAGCGCCTTTCTAGACCAGGGCCACAAAGCGCTTTGACAATCAAAAACAATAGTTAAAATATATACTTTAAAAGATCAAGACACGTAAGAAAAACCCTGTAGTCCCAGAAAATCAAGGAAAAGCACAAATAAGAATGTTTTAAGATGTTTCTTGAAGGAATCAGTAGATCATCAAACACAGATGTTTCTTGAAGGAGTCAGTAGATCATCAAACACAGATGTTTCTTGAAGGAGTCAGTAGATCATCAAACACAGATGTTTCTTGAAGGAGTCAGTAGATCATCAAACACAGATGTTTCTTGAAGGAGTCAGTAGATCATCAAACACAGATGTTTGTTGAAGGAGTCAGTAGATCATCAAACACAGATGTTTCTTGAAGGAGTCAGTAGATCATCAAACACAGATGTTTCTTGAAGGAGTCAGTAGATCATCAAACACAGAGATGTTTCTTGAAGGAGTCAGTAGATCATCAAACACAGATGTTTCTTGAAGGAGTCAGTAGATCATCAAACACAGAGATCGTTCCAAAGCTTAGGAGCAACAGTCCGGAAGGATTTTCCTCTCCTGGTACGGTAGTATGTGCGCCGAACCACTGGAACCTTATCATCAGGAGAAATAACTTGAGTTTCAATTATGTCCACATGTAGCTGCAAAGTGTTTTTTTCATTATTTGATTTCTAGCAAACAATTGACTAAGTTCAGCCTCTGGGGCTCAGTTGGATCAGGAGGAGCCTGACAATGAATAGCTCTGAAAGTAAGAACCAGAATTTTAAAGTTGATCCTGAAAGAAACTGGAAGCCAGTGAAGAGTTTTAAGGATCGGAGAAATGTGAGTTCTTCTACTTGAGCTGGTTAGAATTCTGGCTGCAGAGTTCTGAATCAACTGCAGACGAGACAGATCCTTCTTGTTAAGACATGAAAACAAACTGTTACAATAGTCCAGACGAGAAGAAACAAACGCATGGATTACAAGATCATGTTCCAACAACATTTTCCTAAGTTTAGAGATTTTTCTCAGTTGAAGGAAACAGTTTCTGGTCAGTTTTTTGCAGTGTCGAACAAGAGACATGTCTTTATCAAATACAACACCCAGGTTTCTCAGGCTCAGTTTGACAGACCGACCTAAGTCACCCAAGTACTGAGTCAACCCTGGAACCTTATCATCAGGAGCAATCACCAGTGTTTCAGTTTTGTCCACATTTAGCTGTAGAGTGTTTTCACTCATTGTTTGATTTCTAGCAAACAATTGACTAAGCTGTTCAGCCTTTGGGGCTCAGTTGGGTCAAAAGAGCAGTAGAGCTGGATGTCATCGGCAAAAATGTGATAAGAAACATCTGGAAATCTTTGAATGATTTTACCGAGGGGAATCAAGTACAGCAAAAACAATAAAGGACCCAGAACAGAACCTTGATGGACTCCACACAACACATCTGCCGATTCAGACCTCATTTGATTGGCAGATACACTAAAACTGCGCCCAGAAAGGTATGATGAGAATCATTCTAACACAGACCCAGACAGCCTTCACCCCTCAGTCTTCTCAGCAGGATCTGGTGATCAACTGTGTCAAAGGCTGAGGACAGATCCAAGAGAACCAGAACAGTGTATTGACCCGAGTCAGCCGACATCATGATGTCACTGGACACTTTCAGTAAAGCTGTCTCCGTAGAGTGATGTTTACGGAAGCCAGACTGAAACTTCTCATGGATGTCGCTCTGATCCAGGAACAAAGACAGCTGCTCAGACACCACCTTCTCCAAGATCTTGGACAAGAAAGGGAGCTTAGAAATAGGCATGAAATTACTGAGGTCAGTCGGGTCTAAGCCTGGTTTTTTGAGTAAAGGCTCCACAATGGCATGTTTAAATGCATTGGGGAAACCCCCTGTGGAAAGGGGGAGCTTTACCATTTTGGTAACTGTTAGGGTTTTCTGTGTTCCAAGGAACTGACCCCTCCCCAGCCTCGTAAGTGGTGGTGGAATGAAGGACAGACACATGAATGAGTTTAAGAAAAATGCTTGTTTAGTGAATTATGCAAAAGTCAGAGACAAACTTACGTGCACACGGGCGCTAGCAAGCAGAGAGATCTATCGCAGACGTCTTCGAATGCCAGAACGCAAAGATCAGACAAAATGGTGGATCTTTATAGTAGAATATTCAGGTTAACGCCTCTAGTCAAATGTGAATGTAGGATTGGTCAGTAACTGTAAACACTTGATTCTAAGATGGCCGTGGCACGTGATCGTAGTGGAAACTTACTGAAGGTTGTTGTTTTCTGGAGAGAGTTTATTCCCAGCGAATTGCTGGACTGTTGTGTCCTTCAGAGTGAGTTCTCAAACAGGTGTCCAGAGACTTTCTGGGAGTCTGGGATTGTTTAATCTTTCTGTGTGTGTGAGGCTTTGTCACCTCGGCCTTTGAGTTGTGTACCTGAGTTTGGTTTAAGTGAATGCAATGCAAGAATAGGATTATTTAATATGAATTAAACATGTAAGATTATCAGTTTATCAAGTGACTATTTGAAATGTGTGTTAAATATAGATGATTGATTACAGTAAAGTTGTCATTTCCTTACATAACCCAGGGGCCAATTACATGAAAAACCTTAATAAAGAGCCTACAAGGAAGGACGTCGGACGAGCAAAAGAAGGGTTTCATCTTGTTCACCGGTGCCATGCTACAACAGTACTGTTCATAATACAAAAAAAACAAAACAAAAAAAACACAATCAAGAGAAAAGATACTATAAAAAATAAAAGGGGGAAATAACAAAAAAGAAAAGAAAATCCAGCAGTGAAAATATAAGGGATTATCTGGATCAGTCCAGAACATTTCATCAACATCACAGGCGATATCTTCAATAACAAGACAATGAGGGAAGAAACCGTCCATGTCGAATCTATCCTTGAATATGGCGTTGATTAGGTTACAGACCTCCTCTGTAGAAATCCTCAGAAAATATCTATATTTTTTCTTTTAATTCCCTGCAGGAGAGAAATGAAAGCGCGTACAGTAAATAAAATCTTGACAATGAACCAGAACACAAGGCTTGGTAACAGTCTAACAAGAAAGACCGGTTTCATGAGTCACTTACTTTTATTTCAGTCCAACCCTTTATACCAGCGTCAGAAGGAGTTGATCAGTGTCTTGTTTGGTTAGTTCTGGTCAGAAGACCAGTGACTAATTTGTCTATAAATTTTCTTTATCAGCAAATAATATACCATTATCTCGTGTCTGTGCTGTTGTAGTAACTGGGAGTGTAATCATGTGAGTGTGTATTGTTAATATAGACCAGAGCTGCCTTACAGTCGGTCGCGATCTACGAGAAGATAAGCAATCGGTGCAATAACCATGTGACATGCACATCAGCCAATCAGAGCTCTCTTCTCTTTCAGTGTGTGTGCAGCAAATTTAATAATTATCAAGAATAATAATGACGTGAAACTTGACTTCCTGACAGGTTTGAAGGTGTCCTATGTACATATTTACTGCTCAGATCCATGTTTATCAGAGACACATTAATATCAATATTGATTGAAAATAAACACATGTTTGTAGACACATGAGTGGATAATAAATTATTTGCAAACTTCAAAATATGTTGTTCATTCACTAAAATAATTATCTTTATTTATTAAGACAACATGATCGATTTATATTGAGTTTTTTTCCAGGCATTTCACACAATTAGAAAAAAGGATTAGGAATTATAAGATTGTTTTTATAACATAACAAACACAGTGGGATCCTTCAAGTCTTCTCTACGAGAGTCACAGACTTTCTTGTGAAACAACATCACGTCAGTCAGTTATATCAAAGTGAAGCTGCAGAATGAAAGCAGCTAAAGCCGGTTTCCTTCATGTGATCACGTGATCGGAGCTATATCCTTAAAAACACACTTGTATAAATACACCATCACATAATAACTACATGCAAAGAAAACACTTTCATTTTAAAAACATAGTAAGAATAAGGCGTGTTGCGCACGTGAGCCACAAATTCTAATGAAGCTCAGAGACGATCAGACCATCATCATCATCATCATCATCATCATCATCATCATCATCATCATCTTCATCATCATCATCATCATCATCATCATCTTCATTATCATCATCATCTTCATTATCATCATCATCATCATCATCATCATCATCATCATCATCATCATCATCTTCATCATCATCATCATTATTATCTGGATCATCATCATCATCATCATCATCATCATCATCATCATCATCTTCATCATCTTCATCATCATCATCATCATCATCATCATCTTCATTATAATCATCATTATCTGGATCATCATCATCATCATCATCATCATCATCATCATCATCATCATCATCATCATCATCACTACAGTTCTTTAAGTTACTGATTTACAACAAGCCAGCAGTGCAATAGCCTGTAATGACACGTCTGTAGGGGGCGCACTGAAAAAAACACCAATGCTGTGTCTCAAATCGAATACTTCTCTTAGTATACTAGAAGTTAGTATGCATCAGGATAGTGTACATACTAACAAGTACGCAAATTCTCCACAGATAGTATGTCTCACCTGCTGGCAGCACATTTTGCAAGTTTGGAAAAGGAAATAAAGAAAAAATATGAGAATCGAAATATTGGCGAGATATTTAAGCTGGTATCAGCAGCGAAGATGTGTCATTCTACTGCTGCTGAAAAATGCACCTGTAAGTATATATATATATATATATATATATATATGTAAATTATATATGATGTAACTTCTGTTTAAAACGTCATTAAGATGGAGCCGTTTAGGGTGGTTAGTGTTCATCGAACCATACTCAGCTTTGTGGGCGTTTTAGTGACAATTTAGTGTGCATGGTGCACTAAATTTCGCATACTAAGAATTGAGACGCACTTACGCACTAAAAATACTAACTTTGAGTACGCAAGTATGCGATTTGAGACACAGCACAAGAAAGGAGAAGACTGGAGCTCCAAGCAGCCTATTGTTCTCCTTCAATAATTGCAGGCAGGTGGAGCTGATGAGATGGTCTGGTCCCTCAGGTGAGTGCCGACAGGAGGGGTTGAAGAAAAGGGCTGGACTTTCTTTAGGAAGATTTGCTCTAATGGCTCAAAAACAAGGACCAGAAAGCCTGAGATCTCAGTGTGGAAAGAGATTTTATCGAGCAGAGAAGCTGCTAATGCTGGATAGTGGACGCCTCATTTCATAGTTCCATCTGCGTCTGTGGATAGAAGATACCTCTGCTCCATCTAACCCTGCCTGTAGAGGGCGCAGAACATGTGAAGTGAATTCTGGTTTCCTCTAATGAAAACAGGACATTATGAAACTATTTAGTTCAGTTCAGTTTATTTTTTAAAAGGACAATGTTCAGTTACATTAAAAAGATGCTGCACCAGATTTAGCACAATGATAGTTTCCATCTGTAGTCCTCAACAAAGATGCAGACAGTTTAAATAATACATCACAGACAAATAAAGCAAAAACACAATAATATTGATTATAGTTTTTACACTATGAGGCGAGAACAACTTTTGATGTTGACAAGAATGTCACGAGTGTGTTTGTGTGAAGGTGAAGACTCTGCTGAGACTCATGGTGAGGACAGAGACTCCTTTAAATACCCTCAGTGTGAGGAGCACGATGAACAGACCAGCACTCAGAGGTGAGACAAGGACCTCCAAGATTGTCCTCCATGTCTTCATTCTCACTCATTCTACTTCTGTGTTCAAGATCAAAGCAGCAGAAAGAACCTGCTGGACCTGGACCAAGATCTGGACCAGAACCCTGCTGTGTGTCTCTGAAGAGTGATCGTTCAATGCCTAGATGGATCAACTTCAGAGGAAGTGAAGAGTCTCCAGGTGTGAGGTGAGAGTGAACAAGTGTGAGTCTACCAGGTTCAAACTGACACATTAAACCAGAGAACTTCACTTCACTCACATCACCAGCAGGGGGAGATAAAGACACAATTAAAAACCTCAAACGTTGCTTTCACAGTTGTAGTGCAGAGGTGGACATGTGCAGCAGTGTGAGGACATCTAGTGGTTCAGCTGGTGAATACCAGGATAGAAACAGATGAGAGTTGATCAGAGTTGTGTTTTCATCAGGATCCAGCAGGAGGAACCAGAATATTCTGGACTGTTGTGAGCCTTTGAAGAATTAAACGAAGAAGAATCATTTTTATATCAAAATATTTAAAATAAACAGTTTGACAAGATTTAAGTTCTAATCGAGATGTATGTGGGTTTTAAAAGGAACCTTCTAGTTTACTTTCGATCAAAACCTTCAACACGACAAGAGTTTATTTAGAGTCTGATTTCATCTCTTCTTCTCAGAGTGGACCATCAGAACTCAGAGCTTCTCATTGGTCAGCAACATCCCTCACAACTGGAAATCAAACGGCTGGTATGTTCATAAACTAGAGGAGGTCCTCATCCTAGAGGTTCCTTCTGTTCATCATCCTTCAGCTGAATCCAAGTTAAAGCTTCTGGTCTTTGTGGTTCTTGAGATGATCCACTATCACTCTGACTTTCTTCTCTGTGATTCTGTTCCAGTCACTGGAGAGAAACTTCTACAACTATATGCAGAAGGAGCTGAAGAGAGTCTGGAGGTTTGTGAGTCCAGAGACTCCACAGACTGAGGAGGAAGATGAGAAGTGGAGAAGCATCAGAGAAGAATTCCTGAAGATCACAGTTCATCTCCTGAAGGACATGGAGGAGGAGGATCTGGCCGAGCGTCTGTGGAGCAGTAAGAACATGTGAACAAACATGATGAAGATGAAGAACACTTGCATCAGATCTGAAGATTTTACTCCATTTTCACCTCAATCTTCTGACTCGTTCGACTTATGTTTTCATTCAGGAAGTCTTGCTTCAGAGTGTGGAGGACGACTGAAGAGGAGCCTGAAGAAGAAGTTCCACAGTGTGTCTGAGGGGGTCGCTAAAGCAGGAAACTCTGCTCCTCTGAATGAGATCTTCACTGAGCTCTACATCACTGAGGGGGGCACAGACCAGGTCAACCAGGAGCACGAGGTCCGACAGATCGAAGCAGCCACCAGGAACCAGACCAGACCAGAAACCACCATCAGACAAGAAGACCTCTTTAAAGCCTCACCTGAACGACCAATCAGAACACTGCTGACGAAGGGCGTGGCTGGCATTGGGAAGACCCTCCTGACACAGAAGGTCACTCTGGACTGGGCTGAGGACAAAGCCCACCAGAACTTCCACTTCATATTTCCTTTCACCTTCAGAGAGCTGAACCTGCTGAAAGAGAAGAAGTTGAGTTTGATGGAACTTGTTCATCTTTTCTTTCCTAAAACCAGAGAATCCAGACTCAGCAGCTTAGAAGGACTCCAGGTTCTGTTCATCTTTGATGGTCTGGACGAGTGTCGACTCCCTCTGGACTTCCTCAACAGTCGGCCCCTGATAGAAGCTACAGAGTCCACCTCAGTAGACGTCCTGCTGACAAACCTCATCAGGGGGGATCTTCTTCCCTCAGCTCGTCTCTGGATCACCACACGACCTGCAGCAGCCAATCAGATCCCTCCTGAGTGTGTGGACATGGTGACAGAGGTCAGAGGGTTCAATGACCTCCAGAAGGAGGAGTACTTCAGGAAGAGGTTCAGAGATGAGGAGCAGACCAGCAGCATCATGTCTCACATCAGGAGGTCACGAAGCATCTACATCATGTGTCACATCCCGATCTTCTGCTGGATCACTTCCACAGTTCTGGACATGTTGAAGAGCACAGAGACAGGACCGCTGCCCAAGACCCTGACTGAGATGTACATCTACTTCCTGGTGGTTCAGATCAAAGTCAAGAAGGTGAAGTTCGACGGAGGATCTGGGACTGACACAGTTTGGGATCCTGAGAGCAAGAAGATGATGGAGTCTCTGGGAAAACTGGCTTTTGAGCATCTGCAGAGAGGAAACTTGATCTTCTATAAGTCAGACCTCACAGAGTGTGACATCAACATCTCAGCAGCTTCAGTTTACTCAGGAGTGTTCACTCAGATCTTCAGAGAGGAGAGAGGACTGTACCAGGACAAGGTGTTCTGCTTCATCCACCTGAGTGTTCAGGAGTTTCTGGCTGCTCTTCATGTCCACCAGACCTTCATCAACTCTGGAGTCAACCTGATGGAATCAAAACTAACATCCAAACTGACAGAAATTGACAAAAGTCAAACAGAAAGGTTCTACCAGACAGCAATAGATGAAACTCTAAAAAGTCCAAATGGACATCTGGACTTGTTCCTGCGCTTCCTTCTGGGTCTTTCTCTGCAGACCAGCCAGAGTCTCCTTCCAGGTTTGTTGACACAGACAGGAAGTAGCTCCTGGACCAATCACAACACAGCAGAGCTCATCAAGAAGAAGATAAGTGAGGATGTGTCTCCAGAGAGAATCATCAACCTGTTCCACTGTCTGAATGAAGTGAAGGACACTTCTCTGGTGGAGGAGGTCCAACAGGAGATGAGATCAGGAGGTCTCTATGTTCAAATGTCTTCTGCTCAATGGTCGACCCTGGCCTTCATCTTACTGTCCTCAGAGGAACATCTGGACGAGTTTGACCTGAAGAAATACTGTGCTTCAGAGAAGGTTCTTGAGAGGCTTCTGCCGGTGGTTCAAGCTGCAAACAAAGTTCTGTAAGTTGTTCAAACATTTCTGATGATATGAACTAAACATGAATGTTTGATTTACTCTTTGATGATTGATGTGTTTGTCATCGTGTTTAACAAACTGATCCTAATTTAGACAAACCTTCCTCAAATATTCATACAATATGTGATTTTATGATGTAACTAGTTCAGTCTTGTCAAATAGAGAATTGAAAAGTAAAGATGTTACGTAGTTTATAAAAATATCATCTTAATAAATCATTGTAATGATAAACGAACAAGCGTCAACTTTAAATGAAAATGAATAATGTGGCCTCATTAATTATACTGCGTATACACAAATGAATGTGTACGCAACATTTATTTATAGTAAATAAACTTAAGTTAGCATGTGTGACCTTCACAGCAGCTCTGAGCCTGATTTCTACAAAATCTTCATCTTAAATTCACATGAAGTTTCTTGAATGAAACAAAACCACGAAGGTTACATCAATAAAAATGCAGCTTTATTTAACTTTACTGTTTCATACAAAAGGTCAACTCTTGTCTTTTTCTCAGGAAATGTTTTCTATAAAAATAAATAATAAAATCAAAGGGGTTCGTCTTCATAATCCTCTTTGTCCGACTGCATGTATTTAATTTAAAATATTCATGTCAGGTATTACTTTAAGATTCTTTTTAAGCAAAATAAGTTCATAAATGTCACTTCCTGTTGGAGCAGTTGAATCTATTTTCAGCTCATGAACTGAATATTGAAAAACATTTGCTTTGTTTCTTATGCAAGTAGATCAGTGTCATCAGAGAATTGAAGGATTGAATTTAACATTTAATTTTATTAAAATGTTCTATTTTTTTAACCATAGAAATATTTTCTGAATCATTTTATTAAATAATTTGAATATATATTATATATTGGATTTTAAACACTTTCACATTTGTATATTAAATTAAAAAAGCCACTTGTTAAAAATATTGATTCTTGAATTTTTTTCATTTTATTTATTACTAAAATAACAATATTAAACTATAAATAAACTCTTTCAATTCTTGTCAAATAGAAAATTGAAAAAGTCACTTGTTGATGAAACTCGTCTCTTTCACAGGCTGATCAGTTGTGGACTGTCAGAGAGAAGTTGTTCACTTCTGTCCTCAGTCCTCAGCTCTCCGTCCTCTAGTCTGACTCTACTGGACCTGAGTGACAACAACCTGCAGGATCCAGGAGTGGAGCTGCTGTCTGCTGGACTGAAGAGTCCACACTGTCACCTGGAGACTCTCAGGTCAGAACATCATCTTTTCTACATCATCAAAGCTCAATTTTTTTTTTTTTGTAGAATGGCGCCGCACGAGCAGCAGCTGGTTACAACAGCTCCCTCTTTCTTCTTACTTTTTATTACACTTTTTCCATTTTTTTGGCGTCTTTTTAATTTTTTCTTTAGAGTGGTCGGATTTTGTTGCCGTTGTGCACAAAACGAGACCACTTTTACAACTTTTGCATACGGTTTTCTGCTATTTTCGTCACTTTTGGGAACTCCGTCGGCAGACACGCTCAGCGGGTCTATTGTTTACACCAGGGATCAGCTGTTGGGGTTGCGCAACACCGCTCTCTCTCTCACAAGGAATGGACGATTCCCGTGGAAATCAAGAGAAAAAGACGCGGATGCAGAGCAGGTCGGATGAAACAAGAGAAGAAACGTAGGTTCCGTCCCTTTATTCCATCGATCATCATGGGAAATGTACGTTCGATCGTGAATAAAACGGACGAGCTTGCTGCGCTGACCCGGCATCAGAGAGATTTCCGGGAGAGCAGCCTTCTATGTTTCACGGAGACCTGGCTGACGGAGAAGATCCCAGACTCTGTTGTTTCCCTGGAGGGGTTTAAGATGGTGCGTGCGGACCGGGACATGGATTGAAAGAGGAGAGGAGGAGGAGTGGCGGTGTTTATTAATGAGAGATGGAGCGAACCAGCTCATGTCTCCATTAAAGAACAAGTGTGCACTAAGGACATAGAGTTTGTTGCGGTGGGCATCCGCCCGTATTACATCCCGAGGGAGTTCTCACATGTGATTGTGTTCACTGTTTACATTCCTCCCTCTGCGGACGCAGCCGCAGCGAGCGAGAGGCTGAGCGCCTCAGTGTCGGACCTGCAGCTCAAACACCTGAACTCTCTCCTGCTCATTAACGGAGATTTCAACCATGTCTCACTTTCCTCCATTCTTCCCACCTTCACACAATACGTGAAGTGCCACACCCGGGAGGACAAGACTCTGGACCTTTTGTATGCAAATGTCAAAGGTGCCTACACCTCCACCGCCCTGCCCCCCCTCGGCCGCTCTGATCACAACCTGATACGTCTGCGACCTGAATACACTCCCATGGTGAGGAGACAGCCTGCACAGAAAATAACTGTTAAGATGTGGAATGATGAAGCCAAGGAGAGGCTGAGAGACTGCTTTGAGTCTACAGACTGGACTGGTTCTCTCATGGTGATGACATCGACACCTTCAATGACCATTCCACGGATTACATAAAGTTCTGTGAGGGCAACGTCACGCAGACCCGCAAGGTGCGGTGCTTTGCCAACACCAAGCCATGGGTGACCCCTCAACTTCAAGTTCTGCTGAACAAGAAGAAGAGGGTGTTTGCTTCAGGGAGCAGAGAGGAGCTTAAAGAGGTCCAGCGAGAGCTCAAGAAGGCGATCAGGATGGCCAAGGAGGAATACAAGAGGAAACTGGAGGAGCAACTGGCGCAGGGCAACACAAGGGATGTGTGGAAAGGCCTGAAGAACATCTCAGGTCATGGCCAGAGTGGAGCCAGAGCCACAGCAGGGGGAGACCAAAGATGGGCCACTGAACTTAACCAGTATTTCAACCGGTTTGATCAGGGCCCCCCTCCCCCCTCCACCTCTGCCCCCCACTCTTCACAAAGCTGTTTTTCCCCTGCTTCAGCCCCCTCCCCCCAACTGTTCTCACCTCCAAGCCACCTTTCTCCCCCCCAACAAGCCCTACTGCCTCAGCTGCCCAACCCCCCACAGCCACCTCTCTCCGTTACATCTGAACAGGTGAGGAGAGAATTAAGGCGACTGAAGATCAGGAAAGCTGCTGGACCAGATGGACTCAGCCCCAGACTGCTCAGGGACTGTGCTGATCAACTTTGTGAGTTGGTCACACACATCTTCAACCTGAGCCTCAAACTGGAGAAGGTCCCGGTCCAGTGGAAGACCTCCTGTGTGGTTCCGGTTCCCAAGGCGGTACACGCGAAGGAGCCGAGCCACTTCAGACCAGTCGCCCTGACCTCCCATCTGATGAAGACCTTGGAGAGGCTGGTACTCCGCGAGCTACGCACGACGGTGAGCTCTGCGTTGGATCCGCTGCAGTTCGCCTACAGGCCAAAGATGGGGGTGGACGACGCCGTCATCTACCTGCAGCACCGGGCACTGACCCATCTGGAAGCCGCCGGTAGCACTGTGAGAGTCATGTTTTTTGACTTCTCAAGTGCTTTCAACACCATCCAGCCGGCGCTGCTAAGGAAGAAGATGGAGGACGCAGGAGTTGGGACACAGCTGGCAGCATGGACGATGGACTACCTCACCAACAGGCCGCAGTATGTGAGGCTGCAGGACTGCAGGTCTGAGGTGACCATCTGCAGCACCGCGGTGCCTCAAGGGACAGTGCTGTCACCTTTCCTTTTTTCCCTCTACACGGCGGACTTTACCTATGACTCCAGCAGCTGTCACCTCCAGAAGTTTTCTGACGACTCGGCCATTGTGGGCTGCGTGTCTGGGGGGGGGGCAGCTGGAGTACAGGTGAGTCATCAAGGACTTTGTTGACTGGTGTGAGAGCAACTACCTTTGCTTAAACACCGGTAAGACAAGGGAGATGGTGATTGACTTCAGGAAAAAGTCTCCACCACATCAACCGGTGAGCATCCAGGGCTCGGACATTGAGCTGGTGGACAGCTTCAAATACCTGGGGGTTCACCTCAACAATAAACTGAACTGGTCCACACATCAACGCCGTGTATAAGAAGGGCCGAAGTCGCCTCCACCTCCTGGGGAGACTGAGGTCCTTCGGAGTGTGCAGACCACTTTTAAGGACCTTTTATGACTCTGTGGTAGCCTCTGCTATCCACTACGCTGTGGTCTGCTGGGGAGCAGGCAGCACGGACCGGGACAGGAAGAGACTGAACAGGCTGGTCACGAGGGACGGCTCTGTCCTGGGCCGCTCGCTGGACTCGGTGGAGGAGGTGGGAGAGAGGAGGACACTCTCCAGACTATCCTCCATCAGGGACAACGCTCTCCACCCACTGCACCTGACCGTGGAGGAGCTGGCCAGCTTTTTTTTATTTTTATTTTTTTTCCCGTTTTTATTTCTATTTTATTTTATTTTATTCTATCTTATTTTGTTAATAGTGTTAAATTTCTATTTTTTGTAAATAATTGTATATTCTTAAGATCGTTTTTATTTTATTTTGTATTATCTCTTTTATTATTTCTTTTTCCTTGCACTTTATTTTTTTAAACTGCGCTGTTGTGAAAGTGTGTTTCCCCTCTGGGGATGAATAAAGCTTTTCTATTCTTTTCTATTCTATTCTAAATGTAAAGTCAGAGGTGGAAACACGAGTCAAAGTCTGTCATCACTTTGTTCTTCAGTGAAGCAGCTCATAGATACATTTGTATGTTTGTGTAGCAGGTAAAGATGTTACGTAGTTTATAAAAATATCATCTTAATAAATCATTGTAATGATAAACAAACAAGCGTCAACTTTAAATGAAAATGAATAATAATCAAAACAACAGTCCTTCATATTCTTTATCCAGTGTTCTCGCGTCATCTGTCTCGTAGAAGACAAAACACTTTAGAGTGGAATCTTGAGGTTTGTCTTTCATTTGTTTTCATTGTTTGTTTTTTCCACCGTTGTTGTCTCTGTTCTTCTCTTATGGTTCATCTGTTGTTCATGAGGTCTACGACTATTTTAACAGTCGACTGGTCACCAAATATTCAACCATTAAGTCGACTAATCGCATCATTCTTACATTTTTCTTCAATTTATCATGAAGTTTCTTTAATGAAACAAAACTACTTTACTTACTTTAAGCTTCTTTTGAAGCTAAATATGTTCATAAATGTTCATTGAAGCCAATAAGTTTTGTTTGTCATGTCTTTTACTGAGACTCCAATTCATTCAGCAACAGTCCAAACCAACAGAGTCAAAACAACCATCAACGGAGACTTAAAACATAAACAAAAAAACAGCAGATCTTTGTTCACGTAATAAGTATTTTGTACACGTCAGTATAAATGTCACTTCCTGTTGGAGCAGTTGAATCTATTTTCAGCTCATGAACTGAATATTGAAAAACATTTGCTTTGTTTCTTATGCAAGTAGATCAGTGTCATCAGAGAATTGAAGGATCGAATTTAACATTTAATTTTATTAAAATGTTGTATTTTTTTAACCATAGAAATATTTTTTGAATAATTTAATTCAATAATTTAAATATTGAAAGGTTGGTTTTGTTTTCATTGAATAAAGGAATTTTTTTTTCAGACATATAGTTTAATATATATATTATATATTAGATTTTATACACGTTTAAAAAATAATGTAAAATGATACTTGTTAAAAATATTGAATCTCGATTTTTTTAATTTATAATTCCATACCAGCATTTTTATAATGTCTGTGTTTTGAAGAGGTAAAAAAAAGAGGTAAAAAATATTTATATTTTAATGTTGTAGATTTGAAGAGTTAATATATATATATATATATATATATATATATATATATATATATATATATTTTAATTTAAAAAAAAGAATATTTTAAAGTTGTATTTTTTTTTTTTTTTGACGTCTTCAAAACTACAACATTAAAATATATAACATTTAAATATATATATATATATATATATTTTAATGTTGTAGTTTTGAAGACGTCAAAAAAAAAAAAAAAAAAAAATACTTTAAAATATTCTTTTTTTTTTTTCTTTTTTTTACCTCTTCAAAACTCCAACATTAAGAAGAGGTACAAAATATTTATATTTTACAACTTTTTCGAGCCTTCAAAAAACAACATTTTACACATTTGGGCAACAATTTTTTAATGTTATAGTTTTGAAGAGGTACAAAAAAACTACAACATTAAAATATAAATATTTTTTACCTCTTCAAAACTACAACATTAAAATATAAATATTTTTTACCTCTTCAAAACACAGACGTAATTTTTTTTTTTTTTTTTAAATAGAAAATTGAAAAAGTCACTTGTTGATGAAACTCGTCTCTTTCACAGGCTGAGCTTCTGTTTCCTGTCAGAGAGAAGTTGTTCACTTCTGTCCTCAGTCCTCAGCTCTCCGTCCTCTAGTCTGACTCTACTGGACCTGAGTAACAACGAGCTGCAGGATCCAGGAGTGGAGCTGCTGTCTGCTGGACTGAAGAGTCCACACTGTCACCTGGAGACTCTCAGGTCAGAACATCATCTTCTCTCTTCATGTCTGGTCCACAGTTCATCTGGTTTCTTGTCTCTCAGGAGAAATGAAGATAGAAATAAATGTCATGTTTCTAATATCTGGAGAGAAACTAGACGAGTGTCGTCTCAGCTCTTGTTTCCTGGTTGATGAAGCAACTGAGCCAGATTTCCTTGTTCGCAGACGATGTGTTGATAAATGTCACTTCCTGTTGAAGTATTATTTATTTTCAGCTCATGAACTGAATGTTGAAAAACACTTTATTTCATTTAATTTGATTAATCAAGATCAAGTTGATCACATGAAAACATTCACTGAAATACTTGTTCATGTTCCAACAATTCAGCATAAATCAATGATGTCTCACTAGTTTGTAGGAAAGTCTGTTTTTCTAAAGTAAATATTTAACAACAAACCACAACCTCAACATTGTTGTTACTCCTTCTTCATGTTTGTGTTTCTGTCGTCATGTTCAACATTTCACCCTCATTTATACCAACCTGATAAATATTCAAACAAACATGTGACCATGATCTTATGAAAGTGAATAGTTGATTGTTTTTAAATAAAGAATTGAAAAAGTCACTTGTTGATGAAACTCGTCTCTTTCACAGCCTGAGCGACTGTCGACTGTCAGAGAGAAGTTGTTCACTTCTGTCCTCAGTCCTCAGCTCTCCGTCCTCTAGTCTGACTCTACTGGACCTGAGTTACAACGACCTGCAGGATCCAGGAGTGGAGCTGCTGTCTGCTGGACTGAAGAGTCCACACTGTCACCTGGAGACTCTCAGGTCAGAACATCATCTTCTCTCTTCATGTCTGGTCCACAGTTCATCTGGTTTCTTGTCTCTCAGGAGAAATGAAGATAGAAATAAATGTCATGTTTCTAATATCTGGAGAGAAACTAGACGAGTGTCGTCTCAGCTCTTGTTTCCTGGTTGATGAAGCAACTGAGCCAGATTTCCTTGTTCGCAGACGATGTGTTGATAAATGTCACTTCCTGTTGAAGTATTATTTATTTTCAGCTCATGAACTGAATGTTGAAAAACACTTTATTTCATTTAATTTGATTAATCAAGATCAAGTTGATCACATGAAAACATTCACTGAAATACTTGTTCATGTTCCAACAATTCAGCATAAATCAATGATGTCTCACTAGTTTGTAGGAAAGTCTGTTTTTCTAAAGTAAATATTTAACAACAAACCACAACCTCAACATTGTTGTTACTCCTTCTTCATGTTTGTGTTTCTGTCGTCATGTTCAACATTTCACCCTCATTTATACCAACCTGATAAATATTCAAACAAACATGTGACCATGATCTTATGAAAGTAAATAGTTGATTGTTTTTAAATAAAGAATTGAAAAAGTCACTTGTTGATGAAACTCGTCTCTTTCACAGCCTGAGCGACTGTCGACTGTCAGAGAGAAGTTGTTCACTTCTGTCCTCAGTCCTCAGCTCTCCGTCCTCTAGTCTGACTCTACTGGACCTGAGTAGAAACAAGCTGCAGGATCCAGGAGTGGAGCTGCTGTCTGCTGGACTGAAGAGTCCACACTGTCACCTGGAGACTCTCAGGTCAGAACATCATCTTCTCTTGGTTCTGATAAGTTTCTAAAAGTGTTTCTCCTTCATTTCAGTCTGTCATGGTGTCAGATCTCAGAGAGAGGTTGTTCTTCTCTGGCCTCAGCTCTGACATTGAACCCATCCCACCTGAGAGAACTGGACCTGAGCTGGAATCATCCAGGAGGACCAGGACTGGAGCTGCTGTCTGCTGGACTGAAGAGTCCAGACTGGAGACTGGAGACTCTCAGGTATGAACAGAGCAGCAGAACTCACTGACTGAACTCCAAAGATCTTCAGACTGAACATTTGATGCTCAGACTCTTCATCTGAACTGAGCACATGAATCCAAACTCTGAGTTCCTCCATGTTCTCCTGCTGGACACCAGTGGAAGCATGAAGGAGACAGTTGAGACTGAGCAGCCTGTTTATAGATCCATCTTTGTTGTCATCAACAGTCATGACTGAGTCGTCCACTGAGAATGAAACAATATTCATGAAACATCTGAATCAAATGAATCTGATCTTCTGACTCTTTCTTCCTCAAGGCTGGATGACTGTGGACCAGATATGTTAAACCTTCATCCATGAATGGTAAGTTTGATTCCATTGATTGACTTCAACATCAAAGCTCATCTGCTGACACAGCAGTTGAAGGTCTTTGTGGACATGGACTTGATGAAGAAGATTCCAGAACAAACGTGCAGATGTTAAAGACTCACAGTTACAGTATCAAGTGAAGCTCTGATTCCAAATCTTCAAGTCCTTCAGCTCAAAACTCTTCAGGAGCTTCAACATCAACATTGTTTCAGTTTGACTGTCAGTGGAGAACAAAGAAATATTTCTGTCAAATATTTGAAATCAGACGTGAGTTTGATCATCAACTCACAATGTTGAGTCACTTTAAACATCATTTCACACATGAATCACTTCATATTGAATCATGTGTTCACTTGAACATCTTCATCACAACTAGACTAGACTCATGTTAGCTACATGCTAGTTTAGCTGCTGACTTCATCTTCAAATCTGACATCCAAGATGATTCTGGGATGTTTCAGTCACATGGTTCTTCTCTCAAGTTCTCAGAAGAATGTTGACAGAACATTGACTCGTCTCAGTTTGGATCAGTATATGATCGTCAAGACAACGTTCTTCCACCATCATCACCTCATGTCTCTTCTTCTCTCAGTCTTCACTCTCACTGGACTCACACACAGCAGCGCCTCCTACTGTCCAACGACAACAGGAACTTGATGGAGGATCAGGATTATCTGGATCATCCTGACAGATTTGAAAAGCTGCGACTGAGGAGTGACTACCACAGTGACTCTCAGAAGAAACAGAGGGAAATAACTTGAAGAGAATTACAGATCAAGCAAGAAGATGAATGTTAAGATGTTCCTTCCAGACTGTTTGATCAACTTCAAATGACTTCAATACATGATTATATTTTTACAGCTTGATTCAATCTTGAAACATCCTGACCTGAAGAGGAACAATCTATTCAAAGATACAACTAATGCTTCATTGTTTTGCTGCTCGTGTTTTTATAAATTTTTAATAGTTGTTTTCTGAAGTCGTTCCATGACAACAGTTTCCACATTGAACTGATCCTGATGCAAAGAAAGTTGTGGATTCCTGCAGTAAAGTCTTGAAATCACTTTTTAGATCCTGATTTTAAAAGTAAAGCATGGAAACACATCATTTATATGTTAAAGTTTATTGTAAAACTACAATGTTTTTTCCACAAGTATCGGTTTATAAAAGAAGCCACAAGAGCCACAAGAATGTTGTTTTACTTGTCTTGTCCACTAGAGGGTAGTCACGCTTTTGCTATGAAGCAGTGAATCAAAGAGAAACTTTGAGACCAAAGATGGAAAATCTCTCTTTAAAACTAATAAACATCATGTATTTAAACAAAGTAATTGAACTTTTGCTAAACCTCTTCACTTTGATGTTCCCTGATCTTGTTTTCAAATAAATTCACTGGTTTGGTCACTTTCTTTTTGTTCATCTTCCGTCCAAGAGAATTCACACACACACACTTACACATGCACGCACACACTCTCTATATCTATTCCCATTAGTGGCCACTTGATGGCGCTAGTGTAGCTATTTCATTGTGACTATTTTCTACCTTTAGTAACGTGATAATAATGAGGATTATTCTGAACAACACCCCATTTAATGATTATTAATAGGAAATAAAGAAGTAAATGACTTTGATGATAACTAGTTTCTCTCTATAGACTACATATTAGTTGACAAGAGTAATGTATAAGAAAGTAATATTAATAAAACAGTTTCTTTTGAACAAAAAAAACAATATAAATTTACGTATTAATGGCATCCTGGGGGTCAATGGATCAGCGTTCACGTCGTATCCTCTGTCAGTACCCGCCGAGGGAAACTAATGATCCTTCCAGCAGACTAACTTCTAAGAGACAAAGCCTGCAGGTCTTACCTATCCTACCCACCCTGCCATCTACATATGTGGGGGGCAGCCACCACCCTGACTGCGGATACCCAGTAGTGGATAGTGTTGTTGAGGCACTTTCACACTGGGCATCCAGAAACTACCTTTTTCTGACAGACGACCCCAAACAAAGATGATCTTTCCACTCATCCAGGTGAAGATATGAATCGGTAAAGCTGGTGTCGTCCAAGTTCTTGTGTTCACCGTCATAAACTGCCAGAATAATCAACAATAGAGAATATGAGGAGTTCAAAGTGTAAGAGGTTTAATGGCATGATGAACTACACGAGAAAATTCTTAACTAATCTCTCAGAAACAAACACTTAGACAAAAGACTAAAAAGAAAAGTGAATATTGAAGTATGATGACTGGCAACATGTTTATTCATCAAATTCATACAGAAAATGTTTCTGGTATCAATGAAAGAAGAAAAGTTCAAAAAGACTCCTGTTATAATAAAATGTGTCATGAATGACCAATTTTCTGATTCAAACTTTTCTTCCCTGATGTCTCCTGGTTTCACTGCAGAATGTCTACAACATTAACACAAACATACTTGATTCCTCTGGGTAAAAATCATTCAGAGATTTCCTGATGTTTCTTAACATGTTTCTTGATGTTTGCTGATGACATCCAGCTCTACTGCTCTTTTGATCCAACTGAGCCCCAGAGGCTGAACTTAGTCAATTGTTTGCTAGAAATCAAACAATGAGTGAAAACACTTTGCAGCTAAATGTGGAAAAAACTGAAACTTTGGTTATTGCTCCTGATGATAAGGTTCCAGGGTTGAGTCAGTACTTGGGTGACTTAGGTCAGTCTGTCAAACTGAGCCTGAGAAACCTGGGTGTTGTATTTGACAAAAACATGTCTCTTGTTCAACACTGCAGAAAACTGACCAGAAACTGTTTCAACTGAGAAAAATCTCTAAATCCATACTATTGCAACCATTTGTTTTCATGTCTAAACAAGAAGGATCTGACTCGCCTGCAGTTGATTCAGAACTCTGCAGCCAGAATTCTGACCCGCTCAAGTAGAAGAACTCACATTTCTCTGATCCTTAAATCTCTTCACTGTCTTCCAGTTTCTTTCAGGATCATTTTAAAATTCTGGTTCTTACTTTCAGATCTATTCATGGTCAGACCTTCCATCAGTGATCTGATCCAGCCTTACACCCCAGCTCGGGCTCTGAGGTCTGTGGATCAGAATCTGATGATGGTTCCTCGCACACGATTCAGGACCAGAGGAAAGAAATCCTTCCAGGCTGTTGCTCCTAAGCTTTGGAACGTTCCTTCTTTACTCTCCTGCTTCGCTCTCCAAACCAAGGGGAGGAGGAGTCACAGAGGAGGGAAGGCCAACAGTAGCCGGCCGGCCAACTCGAGTGGGCCAAAGCATCCACGCCTAGTAGGGGGCAATCAGAGGCCCTGAGGGAGAACCAAAGAAGACATTTGAAGTTCCCCCTATTGGCGAAGAGGTCCGCCACCGGGTGACCGAACCAAGACCACTTCGGTGGAGCTGTCTGATATCACTAGGACATTGGACTGTGACAGTTGGGGAGAGAGGTGAAGCAGAATGTTGTGAATTGCTTTCAACTCTATCCAGTTCATGTGTATGTACACTGGCGTAGATCTGACCTGAGATGCCTCCCCATGTTAGAGATGCGTCTGTGAACACCAGAGTGTAATGAAGGACACAACCTAATTCCAAAATTTGATGTCCTGCAAAACCCGACCCTGGTCTTGCTTTGGATCTAGCTTGAGATGACCAAACCATCTCTGGAGGTCCCTCATATGCAGCAAGCCCAGCCGCACCACCTTGTGAGCTGCTGCCATGAGCCCCAGGAGGGACATAACAGCGCCTGCTGTGATCACATGACGCCAAGCTTCCAGCAACTGTGTTGTCAGTCGGAGACCTGGCAAGGATCAACCAGTCATCCAGATAGGTCAAGATCCTCACCCCACTTGCTCTCATTGGTTCCAGTGCTGCCTCCACACACTTGGTGAAGGTCCTGGGTGCCAGAGAGTAGCCGAACGGGAGTCAAGTGTATTGACACACTTGATCCTCGAGGGCGAAACGCAAGTATTTGACTATCGAAACTTCAAATGATGCGTTGGTCAGGTCAATAGATGTCATCCAATCCCCTGGACTTACACCTGTCAGCAGTCCTTAGCTGCAGTTTATTCTACCGGTGATTTGACTCTAACCTGAGTTGAGCTGGTCTCAGTAATCAGTTTGCATGAATGTTGATTGTGTGCAGGAACAAAAGTTCTTAGCATCAAGCAGAGGATACTTTATTATTCTCTTACTTTATATTTGATCTTTTAGCATTAATTTAATTATGCATAAATGTTCATAAGAATTTTAACAGTTAGAAACATTCTAAAAAACACACATAACATACATTATTTAAGACTCAAAGAAACAAACTTTAATATTTTATTTGAGACAAGTTTATATTTCTTACATTTACCTTTAAATGATGAGATAAAAAATGTTGAATTATTTACAACAGTTGATGCAATATTTGACCTCTGACTCGTATTCTTACGAGGTCCACCTGGTATTGAAACCTCGACATAAAAGATTGTTCAAAAAAAGAATCTGTATTTTAAGCTTGTTATTCTTCTTCTATTTATTCTTCTTTTCACGATACAATTGTTCCATTTTAAGATCAATTTTAACAGAAAGGAAATGACATCACACATAGTACAAATCTTTATTTTTCATCTTAGGTAACGTCCACTTCAAGATAGTTCTGTGAAGAAACAAATCATTTCTATTTCAAACAAAGACTTGCTAACAAGTAACAAATGAATGTTCACTGCCTTTGTCTTCCTCAGATTTTCTTCAGAGAAATCCACACAGAATTAAGTTTTTATCTCACATAGGAGCCGAAAAATATGAAGCATGTTTTGATAATCGCTACTATTTCAGTCGAGCCACAAAAGAACCGAAATTCAGTAGCAAACCTATAATTCTAAAGAACAGATTACTGTGAAAAATAATCCCCCTGAAGTGAACTTTAACCTCACAGAGCTACATGTGTCTGAAGTGAACTTTAACCTCACAGAGCTACATGTGTCTGAAGTGAACTTTAACCTCACAGAGTTACATGTGTCTGTAGTGAACTTTAACCTCACAGAGCTACATGTGTCTGAAGTGGACTTTAACCTCACAGAGCTACATGTGTCTGTAGTGAACTTTAACCTCACAGAGCTACATGTGTCTGTAGTGAACTTTAACCTCACAGAGCTACATGTGTCTGAAGTGAACTTTAACCTCACAGAGCTACATGTGTCTGAAGTGAACTTTAACCTCACAGAGTTACATGTGTCTGTAGTGAACTTTAACCTCACAGAGCTACATGTGTCTGAAGTGAACTTTAACCTCACAGAGCTACATGTGTCTGAAGTGAACTTTAACCTCACAGAGCTACATGTGTCTGAAGTGAACTTTAACCTCACAGAGCTACATGTGTCTGAAGTGATCTTTCCAAACCTTGACGTCCATGAAGAGATACAATCACCTGTGAGGACGATCATCAGTTTCTTCTCCTCTGTTGCTGATGTGTGGGGCTGTAGCAGAGACGAAGATCTGTAACTGTGAGAACAAATATATTTCAACCTTACACACTAATGTATGAGCTGAGCAGGTTCGTTCTCTTTTTTGAACACACACAGTTACTCAGCAGAATGTTGCTTCAAACACACTTTATGAATCGTAGAAGTGAAAATAGTCGAAGCCACACCTTGAATAATCCCTGTGCACGTGCAGCGACTGAGTGTCCAGCAGCAAACCACACCAGGGGAAGAGACAGAGACGGGGCAGGGCGTCAATGGTAGGATGGGGACCTGGTGACGTTTGGAAGTTGGTCACCATGTTCTGGTGGTCGACGACAAGTCCGTACTCCTGCACCCCGGAGAGCAAAGTCCTGGTGAAAAAGATGAGAAGTTTATATTTGGCTCAAATGGTTGATGTAAAAAGTCAAACTCACGTTAGAAAAGACTCTGCTCGACATTTGTCTGTTGTAATCAACAGGAAATCATCGACCAGCCTCATCAAACATCTGCAGACACAGAAAGAAAGGTTGTTATACGGAACTGGCTCCCCCTGCTGGCGACACGACACAATGACATCTGTCAACTTCACGACAAACGGACACTTTGTCTTTAGGAAGATCTTGAAACAGCGTGTTCTCCATGTGACCATAGTAGAGGCAGCGGAGCAGACTAGACACCACAGAGCCTCGAGGAATACCTTGACCTTGACGGTACATTCTGGAGGACAAAGAAGATCTGATCTTAGGTTGTAAAGTAAAGATGAGAAAATCAAGCCAGAAAACATGGAGGCTACAAACATCCCCTCAGAACACGTCAGTGATTCTTGACCAAGCATTTATTAAAATAATGAGAATTATTTAAGGTTAAAATTCAACATCTGTCCAACAATGACAAGAACATTCTTCTGTCCACGTCTGCTTCTCTCACATCCGTCGATACTGAATCTGTCTGAGCAGAAAGAAAAGTTAAAAATGAACACTAACCTCCTCCTGTACTCAACGATGGTCCCAGACAACAACCCAGTGAAGAAGTCCAGCTGCTCTTTCACACAATCGTCTGTGGAGAAATGCTGGAAGAAATAAAGATGACGTGACGAACACAGACTTATTGTATAGTTTCCAGATAAATGCAGCGTAACAGCCGGAGAAAATGAAAACTACGATGAAGAAAATACTTTCAAGGTCATTCTTACCTTCTCTACCAGAACAGTGTGATGAGCTTTCTTGCTTTTCTGCAGCGACGCAACAAAGTTCTTCATGTTGGCTGTTCCTGCAGCTCCGTGGATGATAGTCGCCTGTTTCCACAACACAAATGAGTCGCTTCAGATACACAACGACACAACACGAAAATAAAAAGAACATTTAATGTTTATTTAATGTAGTTCTGACTTCATTGTGTTTCTGTGATCAGTAAACTCACCTCTCGCACAAAAGTCTTCAGAAGACCTTCTTCCGAGTCGGCCCAGATTTTGGCAAAAGTTCGTACGTTGAAAACCATGTCCTCGACTGATGATGAAAGCACTTGACCTATGACCTCTTGAAGCTTCTCGTGAGGGTCGTGACCTCCACTAACAACCGCCTTGTTCAGGTGAAAACACAAACAGAGTTAAAGGTTAAAAAAAAATCTAATGTTGAAGCTTTTTTTCTCTTTTGTGCTCATTTTCAAATCCATAAATATTTGGTTATAAATGTCAAGTAAAAACATCTTAAACACGCCTTGTTTTAATAGACAAACATCACTAAAATCAATAATGTTATATTGATTATAATCATGTTATATTTACACACAGGAAACAGTCAGAATGTTTGTCCCTCGTTACAAACAAATTAATAATTTCTCTCAAATGTAACATCATGAATAGTGTTGGGCGACTTACTTTAAAATAGTAACTTAGTTACAATTACTAGTTACTTCTTTCAAAAACAACCCAGTTTCTTTACCTTTTAATAGGGAAAGTTTTTGTAAGAGAGAAACATTTGTACAAGTGTACGGGTCAGTGTAAGTTTATATGCTGTGATTAAACAAATCACACAAAAAGGTAAGAACAATAAATGAAAAAAACAAATAGAAATAAAAGATTAAATGCACTGACGGTCATTTTTGTGGCAGATGCAGATGTTCAACTCACGTATCCATTCTTCATTCACTTTTAAAGTAATAACATAGAGTTCTAACTTTCTATCATGTATGGATATAAAAAGCATCTCATAAAAAATAGAAGTAAAAAGACGCTTTTGTTAGAGCAAACCTTTACTCCCAACACTGATGATATATATATACTTAGTAACTATGGGCTTATTTTTGTCTCATAATTATGTGTACATGCACAGAGGGTGATCTGAAAATATTTAATGGTTGTACGAGTGATTTAATATTTCTAACTTGTATTTTGGCATTTACAAATACATTTTTACTTTTATATATATCATTTTAATTTTTTTTTAAATGGTAAACCTTGAAATTCTGTGTGTGAAATTACATTCACATGTCAGATGCAATAACACAGACTCATTTACAAGTCTTGCAAATGAAAATGATATATTTAGAAATAAAAATGTATTTTTAAATACCAAAAATAGAAGTTAATAAGCCGATATCTACCAATTATCTCTTTAAATAATGTTTTAAGTCAATGTCTCCAGGTGTAGCAAAGATACCTTAACAAAGTAAAAGGGTTCGGCTCTGTTGTCCTTCAATGGCAGGAAGGAGGACAGAACTCGGTGAATGTCGCTCTTTCCCCAAACTGTGGAGCCGAGGAGAGACGGAGACTCTCGCACGAGGGCGAGCAAGACTGCATGTAAGTCGTGAAGATCCTGTGAAACTGGACATGAAGGATGAGACCAACAATAAACATCACATCCATGTGTGCAAGTGAGGATCAACAAGAGGTGAAACACATTTGTACCTGTGTTTTGACCTTCACCCCCATGACCCCAGTGATCGCTCTCATTCCACCCGTCTCTGGAACGAAGCGAAGGCGGGAGACGACGCTTGTACTGGGGAGGGACGCGACCTCGTCTGCACTCAACTCTTCCAGCTGGCATTTAGAAACGTGATTTCTAAAAGTCGCACAAACACATGAGACTTAGAGTTGTTGAGTGGAGAACGTTATAAAAGACTTCAGGCTGAAGAAAAAGGAAGCAAAAGAAGAAGAGGAAAAATAACCCACAGACATGTTCAACATTTTAAGAAGCATCTGTCTCGCCTGCAGTTAAATCAAAACTCTGCAGCGAGAATTCTGAGCCGCTCTAGTAGAAGAACTCGCATTTCTCTGATTCTTAAAGCTGCCAGTTTCTTTCAGGATCATTTTAAAATGCTTCCTCCTCGAGGTATTTTTACGTTTCCATGAGCAGCAAGTGAACTTCACATAGTTCTCACACACAGTTTAAAACCTTTACACAGCAGACATGTTTGTTGTCGTTTGTTCCCGTGCACCTGTGCAGAGCCTGTGCAGGTGGGAAGAGGTAAAGTATGAGCCGCCAGTCATCAGTTGTTTTTTTAATACAGTTCCCAGATATCTGCTGATTATGATCAGTGGTCGATTGATTGAACACAACGAGCACAGACTCAAGACTTCAAGCCTTTAAATCTTGAGATAATTGAATGACTTTCATGTCGGTCCTCGTGTACAGGACACTGTAGTTGTGACGTCATCAGCAATGTTCCTTCACTTGTGTTCACCTGAAAGCCAAGTTCTGTAATTCAGCCCAGACATCGTAGCGATAGAACTTGAGAGTTTTCTTCCGTCCGACTCTCTCAGTGGCGTAGAAGCAGGATCTGACCAAGCCAGTCACGTAACAGCCAAGAAGCCAGGCCAGGAAGTGACCCAGCAGGCGTGTGCGATATGCCAGCTCACTGGGGGGAATCCTTCCTGTCCAGGAAGAGTGAAGACAGCATGAGAGCTGGTAGGACGACCATCAGGGGCCTCATGTACTTACACTAAAAATGTACACACTGAGAAGTTCACATCAGAGACGCATCAACAATGTTTGTTGTTACATGTCTGGATATTAAAGTATTCACACACATGTTTCTCTTTCTACACACTGATGATTCTTGTTCATTTACGACAACATGATGAGTTTTATACACGAGTGTTCATCAGTTATTTTAGACAATTTAGAAAAATTGTCAGAAAATATAGGCTTGTTTTGATAACATATTAAAATGATCCACCAGAAGCTGAACAGGTTTGAATTGAAGCTCAGCAAGAGCAGGTTTTCCTCATGTGATCTGAGCATCTCCTTGAAAAACACACTTTCAGTATCACATGATGACTATATGTATGTAAACAGGAAACACTTTTATTCCATAAACGTAATATAAATACGCATGTGTTGCACTCGTCTCACTATAAAACTATAAATCCAACAGTTCATAAAGCAAATATAAACTCAAAGGATGTTTGTCATAGTTTCAGTATCTGAGGTGTTTGACAAGACAACACACACCATCTATGAGCCCCTGGAAAGAGACGCAAATAATAATAAATGGACGACACAAGCGCTGAACATGACATGAGACTGTTAACGTTCTTGAAGTGAACAGAAATACATATTTGAAGCTGAATAAGGAGAAATGACAGCTTGGAGTGAAGGAACTGACATTTGTGGGAGACATCCTGAGCAGTGAAGGCATCAGAGCGGATCCCAGAAGAATCAACAATAGAGAATATGACGAGTTCAAAATGTAAGAAAGAGCTTTAATGGCAGGATTAACTACATGAGAAAATTATTAACTAATCGCTCAGAAACAAAGTAAAACAAATGACTGAAAAGAAAAGTGAATATTGAAGTATGATGACAGGAAACATGTTTATTTGTTAAAAAAGAAACAGACAGAAGATGTAATGTAAACAGCAAATGTTTGTCAGATGTCAATGATGGACAGATATGTTGTTTGTGACTCTGGACAGTAGGGGGCGATGAGAGAAACAGAAAGAACGTGTTTAGATGTATGGAATACCAGAAATACACATTTATGCATGTATTTATCTCACAATAGCCATTTAAAGGTATTTTCCCCTGGATGTGGTTATTTACAAACACTTTATTATTCACTAATCGTGTCACTCATGGTATTCCATAGAATAGAGAATTAGGAAATACTCTTTATTTATCTGTTTTACAGTATTTCATATATTTTCTAACTTGTATTCCCGTTAATGTCTCTACATCCAAACATATTATATTACCTAATAATGACACACCTGGGGTGTATTTGACTATGATGGAAAGAAGCATTCTGGAAAATAACTGAAATACAGCATGAAGAAATAGATTAGAGTCTATCCCAGAGTTTAGGGGCGAGAGGCGGGGACATCCTGGACAGGAGGCCAGTCTGTCTCAGGGAACACAAAGACACATACGGACTTATTTTCCCCAAGTTCTCAATCAACCTCTGTATGTTTTTGGACTGTGGGAGGAAACCGGAGTGTCCGGAGTAAACCCACACAACACGAGGAGAACATACACACTCCACACATGAAGGTCATCCTCCCGACCTGGAAGCGAACCGACAACCTGGTGAAAGAGTTTCAGGTAGTTTGCTTTTTTTAAATATAATATACACGTATTTGGATATTGATTTAGACATTTACAGTGGAGAGAACAAGTATTTGATACATTTTTGAAGTTTTCTCTCTTACAAAGCATGTAGAGTCTGTCATTTGTATCAAAGGTTCAACTTTGAAGGACAGAATCTAAAACTAAAATGCAGAAAATCACAGTTGATGATTTTTAAATCATTAATTTCCATTGTATTGCATGACATTAGTATTTGATGGTCCATCAACCAGTAAGAATTTAGGCTCAGACCTGTTAGTTCTTCTTTAAGAAGCTGTTCTCCACTCATTACCTGCTTTAACTGCACCTGTTTGAACTCATCACCTGTAGAAAAGACACCTGTCCACACACTCCAACCTCTCCACAATGGCCAAGACCAGAGAGCTGTGCAAGGACATCAGGGATCCAACTGTAGACCTGCACAAGGCTGGGATGGACTACAGGACAATAGACCAGCAGCTCGGTGAGAAGAACAACTGTTGGTGCAATTATCAGAAAATGGAAGAAGTTCAAGACGACGGTCGATCTCCCTCGGTCTGGAAGCTCCATGCAAGATCTCTCCTCGTGGGGCATCAAGGATCATGAGGACAGTGAGGGATGAGCCCAGAACTACATGGCAGGACCTGGTCAGTGACCTGAGTAGAGCTGGGACCACAGTCTCAAAGAAAACCATCAGTAACACACTCCGCCGTCATGGATTAAAATCCTGCAGTGCATGACAACGACACCAAACACACAGCCAGGGCGACGAAGGAGTGGCTCCGTAGGAAGCATCTCAAGGTCCTGGAGTGGCCTAGCCAGTCTCCAGACCTGAATCCTATTGAACATCTTTGGAGAGAGCTGAAAGCCCGTGTTGCCCAGAGACAGCCCTGAAACCTGAAGGCTCTGGAGAAGGTCTGTATGGAGGAGTGGTGCAAACCTGCTGAAGAACTACAGAAAACGTCTGATCTCTGTTATTGTAAACAAAGGTTTCTGTAGCAAATATTGAGTTCTGTTCGTCTGATGTATCAAATACTTATGTCATGCAATTAAATGGAAATTATTTTTTTTTTAAATCATCTTTGATTTTTCTGCATTTTTGTTCTAGATTCTGTCCTCACAGTTGAAGAGTAACTTTGATACAAATGACTGACTCTACATGCTTTAAGTGAGAAAACTTCAAAAACCAGGGGTGTATCAAATACTTACTGTATTACTTAATACTGTATTTATTTCACATTAGTCATTTAAAGGTATTTTCCCCTGAATGTCACAATTTCCAAAATATGGATTTAGTGATGAACACAGACTATAATTTCTCTACCAGAAAAGCATGATGATCTTTCTTGCTTTTCTTGAACTGCACCAGACCAATGTCCTTATGTCTGAACTGACTTTAGGTCCAATTACATTCATCTCCTCAGCAGTCTTCCTCAGTCCTCAAGATCAATCCTCAAAACTAAGGAATGAGGTTCATCTGAGGACTTAGAAATGGGACTCCCCTTAAAAGCAGATTCGTCATCATAGGTCGTCCATTACCGTCGACAGAATATGTTTTACAACAACAGAACCTGCAAGAATGGCTCCAGCAACAGTGTTGATGGTGGACTTTAGACATGTTTTTATCAGCTGCCAGACGCAGAGATGTTCCTCAGAGAAGAGTTTAGAAGTTGGTCAGTTCATCTGAGGAGTTCATGTTCATACTGTACAGAAATGAGAATCGAGGGGCGTGTTTGTCTGCGGCTCCTGGAATTGTGACTCATTTTATATCATATTTTTGCGAACTATAACCACAGAAAACAGCGACAAGACATCAACAGATTCTTCCAATTTATTTTTGAAACTTTTTTTCATCCACAATGTCATGGACTCGTCAGAAAACAGAAGCGTCGAGAGCAGGCGCAGCAAAGCCCCGGAGGCTAACATGAACGCCCGCTTAGCAGCCAACTTTTGCAGCCATGATGGACTCTCTAGAAGCAACATCTTCCTCAAAACTCTTCACTGGCTACTGTTCGCTCTGAGATCGCAGCAGTACAACGAGAAGTGAGCGAGTGCATTGAGCCGCTGAAAGAGAAGAAAACACCAGCAGACCCTCCTGGATCTACAACACGCTGCTAGGGATCATGGCGACGACCTCGGAGCTCCAGGCCTCCGTGAACACCTGACCGCAGGTGAAGCGACTGGAGGAGGAATAATATCCCACTGGTGGGACTGATGGACCGGGACAAACCATTCTTCTCTACCGGGGCAAACCATTCTTCATCTTCTCTACCGGGACAAACCATTCTTCTCTACCGGGACAAACCATTCTTCGTCTTCTCTACCGGGGCAAACCATTCTTCTCTACCGGGGCAAACCATTCTTCGTCTTCTCTACCAGGGCAAACCATTCTTCATCTTCTCTACCGGGGCAAACCATTCTTCATCTTCTCTACCGGAACAAACCATTCTTCATCTTCTCTACCGGGGCAAACCATTCTTCGTCTTCTCTACCGGGGCAAACCATTCTTCATCTCCTCTACCGGGGCAAACCATTCTTCATCTTCTCTACCGGGGCAAACCATTCTTCATCTTCTCTACCGGGACAAACCATTCTTCATCTTCTCTACCGGGGCAAACCACTCTTCATCTTCTCTACCGGGGCAAACCACTCTTCATCTTCTATACCGGGGCAAACCATTCTTCATCTTCTCTACCGGGGCAAACCACTCTTCATCTTCTCTACCGGGGCAAACCATTCTTCATCTTCTCTACCTGGGCAAACCATTCTTCATCTTCTCTACCGGGGCAAACCATTCTTCATCTTCTCTACCGGGACAACCCATACCGGGGCAAACCATTCTTCATCTTCTCTACCGGGGCAAACCATTCTTCATCTTCTCTACCGCGACAACCCATACCGGGGCAAACCATTCTTCATCTTCTCTACCGGGGCAAACCATTCTTCATCTCCTCTACCGGGACAAACCACTCTTCATCTTCTCTACCGGGGCAAACCATTCTTCATCTTCTCTACCTGGGCAAACCATTCTTCATCTTCTCTACCGGGACAAACCATTCTTCATCATCTCTACCGGGGAAAACCATTCTTCATCTACTCTACCGGGACAAACCATTCTTCAGCTGCTCTACCGGGGCAAACCATTCTTCATCTTCTCTACCGGGACAAACCATTCTTCGTCTTCTCTACCGGGGCAAACCAATCTTCGTCTTCTCTACCGGGGCAAACCATTCTTCGTCTTCTCTACCAGGGCAAACCATTCTTCATCTTCTCTACCGGGACAAACCATTCTCCTCTTCTCTACCGGGGCAAACCATTCTTCATCTTTTCTACCGGGACAAACCATTCTTCATCTTCTCTACCGGGACAAACCATTCTTCGTCTTCTCTACCGGGGCAAACCATTCTTCGTCTTCTCTACCGGGGAAAACCATTCTTCATCTTCTCTACCGGGGGAGACCATTCTTCGTCTTCTCTACCGGGGGAAACAATACTTCATCTTCTCTACCGGGGCAAACCATTCTTCATGCTATCAACCCGTGGTTGCTAGGAGACGAGCAGCATCACGGAGGTGAAGCTCTGCACTCTTGCATCAAGTTTGTTCTTCAGGCGGTTCTCAGGATCACAACATCTGATGTGATAACGCATCGTTTCCAGGACCAGCAGCTGCATCTGACTTCGTTAAGAAACACCTGAAGAAGGTGGTGGATCCAAACACTAAAGTCGTTGTGGGGGAGCAAATATTCTGATTTGAATGTTGACAACAAGAAGTTCTCAGAGTGAGTTGTTGTCTATAAAGTTTTTGTGTTAAATATATCTTGTTTATATAGATTATCATTCTCACATAAATATATATATACATGTATATTTATTTATTGTTGCGTCAAGTTTTGTTTGTTCAAGAGGTGTGAGACTAATATTTACTTGTGTTATTGTCACAATCCAGTTAGGAGCAGCAGTTTGTAGTGGAGGGTATGAAAGCTGCCAAGAGAGTGTGTTTGTTAGGGTTTGGGCGTGTCTCGTTTGGGGGTCACTTCTGCCAAGGAGGGTGGGTTTTGGGTTTTGTTTGATATTCATGCCTGGTCCGCCATCAGTGCGCATCTTCACCACTTTGTGTGCTTATTTATCTTTATTATTTCCTGTCTTTCAAGCATTATGCATAACTTTCTTCAGACATAATGGCATCTAACAGGACAGTAGAAACTATGGGTGAGTTAAAATTTTGTAGTTGGAATTGCAAAGGCCTCCACAATCCCATCAAGCGCAGTAAGGTGCTACACCATCTTAAACATCTAGGAGCAAAAATTGTCTATTTACAAGAGACTCGTCTTAAAAATTCAGACCAAAGAAAGCTGAAGTGCAGTTGGATTGGTCAGAATGATCATCTTCATTCCACGGCAAGTCCAGGGGAGTGACTCTTCTGTGGCACAAATCAGTCCCCTTTGAATGCACAAGAACAATCACGGATCCAAATGGACGTTATCTTGTTGTTGTTGGGAAACTGTGCCACACTCCAGTCATGCTCATCAATGTATGGTCCAAACTGGGATGACGAGGGCTTCTTTAAATCCTTATTCTCTAATTTACCAGACATATCTTCGCACCTCCCTACATTTGGAGACTTTAATTGCTGGCTAGACCCAAAACTCGATCGCTCTTCTAGTCGAAGTTGTTTACCCTCACGGTCGGCCAAAACTATCCAAATGTTTAAGGAGCAATTTTCAGTAATTGACCCTTGGCGATATCAAAATCCCACCGCTAAAGCCTATTCATTCTTCTCAAATGTCCACCACACTTTCACACGTATAGATTATTTTCTTGTTGACAACCGATTTCTGCCTGAGATAAAATCCACCACATATGAAGCAATTGTTATTTCAGATCATGCTCCGGTCACTATGACAATACATTGTGTAGATATGAATAACAGCCGCACTCCATGATGTTTAACAACCGTCTTTTGTCAAATGACGACTTTGTTAAATCTATATCAAAACAAATTTCTCTCTTAGTGTCAACAAGACCCCGGCAGTGTCAGCTTACATCTTTTCATTTTTTTTATGAATATACTGTATATGTTTGAGTGTGTGTGGATATATATGTATACTTTTATTTTTACAGCAGCAGAAATGTTATTTCTCTTCTTCTGATGGACATTTTCTTCATTCATATTTTTTTGTATTTTCTGTGTATCATTCCATTTACGCTGTTGAGCTGTACTAGTTGTTTTATGTAAAAAGTCAATAAACAAATATCTTAAAAAAAAAAAATATATATATATATACATGTATCAAGACATTCAGCATAAATGAAATGAAGTGAACAATGAAAGGACGTTAAAAACAAAATAAATAATCAACAAAATGAAATAATCAGAACCAGAATCAGAATCAGAAAACCTTTATTAGTCCCGCGAGGGGAAATTCGGTTTAACAACAGCAAGAGAAATAAAAACACCCAGAAATAAAAACGAGAAAGAAAATCTAAATAGAATAAAAGATAAATCTGCGCTATATAATATATACACAATCATATTTACATAAATAACTAGAGGTGCAGTTAAATAGTTATCTTGGTGTGTTCTTGTTGTGGAGTCTGATGGCAGCAGGGAGGAAAGACCTGCGGTACCTCTCCCTCACACACCGGGGATGGAGCATCCTATCACTGATGGAGCTCCTCAATGCCCTCAGTGTGTGCTGGAGAGGGTGAGACAAGTTCCTCCTCATGGAGCCCAGCTTGCTCCGCATCCTCCCTCCAGTCACTTCCTCCACAGGATCCAGGGGGCGCCCTAGGACGTAACCGGCCTTCTTAATAAGGCTGTCCAGTTTAGCCCTATCCTTTGCTGTCATGCTGCTCCCCCAGCAGACCACACCGTTGAAGATGGCAGAGGCCACTACTGAGTAATAGAATGACTTCAGGAGTGGCCCCCGGACACCAAATGACGTCAAACTCCGGAGCAGGTAGAGTCTACTCCGCCCTTTTTTATAAAGAGCAGCAGTGTTATCCACCCAGTCCAGGCGGTTGTTGAGGTGAACACCCAGGAACTTGTAAGACGTGACAATCTCAATGTCCTGTCCCTGGATGTTCAGTGGTGAGGGGGAGATGGAGGGACACCGCCGGAAATCCACAATCAACTCCTTAGTTTTGCTGGAGTTGATCTGAAGGTGGTTTTCCAGGCACCAGTCAACAAAGTCCTGGACAAGTCCCCGGTACGGCCCGTCATCCCCGTCCCTAATGAGGCCGACGATGGCGGAGTCGTCCGAGAACTTCTGCAGGTGACTGGTGGGAGACAGGTGTTGGAAGTCTGCAGTGTAAAAAGAGGAACGGTGCTAACACTGTTCCCTGGGGGACCCCTACACTGCACAGTACAGTCCTCGAAACACCATCCTGTGAGGTGAGTGTCCGCTCCAGACAGCTCCAGCTTGTCCCTCAGGATGTCTGACCTGATGGTATTGAAAGCACTGCTTAGATCCAGGAAAAGGATCCTCACAGTGCTTCCAGGCGACTCCAGGTGAGAAAGAGCTCGGTGGAGAAGGAAGATGATGGCGTCCTCCACGCCGATGTCAGGTTGGTAGGCAAACTGCAACGGATCCATGGAGGAGCGCACCAGAGGACTCAGCTAATTAAGGACCAGCCGCTCCAGAGCCTTCATAAGGTGGGATGTCAAGGCCACAGGTCTGTAGCAGCTGGGATCCTTAGGGTGCTGAGTCTTTTTTATCTTTTTTAAGTCAGTTTTATCTTGATCTTTAAAATATATACTTTATTGAATATTGTTTTGATTGTTTAAGCGCTTTGTGACCCTGGTCTGGAAAAGTGCTATATAAATACAAATTACTTACTTACTTACTTACTATACTGCTTCAAGACTACACCTGATGGGCTTCATTGAATCAGACAGAAGCAACAGCTACTTTTACTTTCACTCACTGTGGACATGCACACCAGTCAATTTATTTTGGGCTTAATGTAACAACTAACATATCATCATTACTGAACTTCACGGTTCCATGATGTCCAAAGATTTGTATATTGGGAGAAACTTCTCAGCTCCCCCTACCAAGAAAAACACAGACCATATTGTTAACTTGTCTAAATAAATAAATATAGCCAAGACAACAATCCGCTGAGAAGTGAACCTTTGGAAGCCAGAACTTTGGACCGGTGCAGGCTCAGCATCATAGATAAGTATTTTATGAAGTATATATAAATTAATAATATACAGTAATCCAAGACAAGGACAAACCAGGACAGTACAGAACAAACATCAGTCACAGCAATAACATCAACACCTGTCAGTTACCATGATTGTAAGAAAGTATTTTTGATTGACTTGAAATAAGAGTCACTCGGGGTCAGAGGTGACAAAGTCAACCTGTGATGTCATCACTCTTCCTTCTCTCACGTCTGTTCCACAGTTTATTTGACTTTTGTCTTTCCTTGAACGATCAAAGATGCTTCAGAGCTTTTAACAGATCAACGATGAGCGAGTCTGGTTCTGACCGGTCGAGTTAGACTTTAGACTTTCTTTTATTCTCATTGCACAGAAAACACAGCAATAAAACTGGCAACGAAATTCCGTTGCTTGGCAACCGTTAAATAACACAGCAGAGAGATGTATATATAAAAAGTATAAATATAAATATTAATATGTTAGATATAGTGCAAAATAGTATAAACAGAATAAATAAATAACATTATAAATATTACATATAATAATTAATGTACAGTATATAAAGTATAAACACAAATAAGTTAACAATAGTGCAAATATGTTATAAATAGAATAAATACATTTTATTTTAAATAGTGCATGGTCTCCTCCACCACACTGACAATCAGCACCGGCGCCCCCCAGGGATGCGTCCTGTCTCCACTGCTCTTCTCCCTCTACACCACAGGTGTCAAACTGGTCCAGAAAAGGGCCGAAACGGTGCAGGTTTTTGTTCCAACCAGTCAAGGACATATAGTTGAACCAATCAGGCATCTGAAGACAGTAATCAACTAATTATCAGTCAGGTGTTGCTTGTTTAAGCCGACACCTGATTGGTTAACTCATGTGCAACAACTGCACCTCTGAACACCCTGCCGTCAAACTCCTGAAGTTTGCAGACGACACGACCGTCATCGTCCTGATCCTCGAGGTCGAGGGGCTGGTTCGGTGGTGCAGCACGATATATCTGGAGCTGAACACGCTCAAGACTGTGGAGATGACAGGGGTCTTCGGGAGGCCCCCCCTCAACCCTATGCCTCACCATCAACTGCAACCCTGCGGCAGCCGTGGACTCTCTTCTCGTTCATTGGAACAACAATCCCCCAGGACCTGAAGTGGGAGGCTAACATCACCTGCATCCTGAAGAAGGCCCAGCAGAGGATGTACTTCCTGCGTTAGCTGAGGAGACACGGCCTGTCAAAGCATCTGCTGATGAACTTCTACAGTGCAGTCATCCAGTCGCTGCTTTCCTCCTCCATCACTGTGTGGTTCTCAGCGGCTACACAGCAGGACAGGAGGAGACATCAGTGGACTGTGAAGACTGCAGAGCGGATCATTGGAGCCCCCCTGCCCTCCAGGAACTGAATGAGTTCAGGACGAGAAAGAGATCATCATCAAAGACCCGACTCACCCCGGATCCTCCCTCTTCTGCCCCCTCCCCTGAGGCGCTACAGACAAGAACCCCCCGCCACAAGAACACTTTCTTGAAAAGTTAATTGCACTGTTGACGTTTTTGCACTGTGTTTATTATTTTTATTATTATTTGTCTTGTATATTTTGATTATATTATTTATACCTATTCAAATTTTTGTTATAAATTCCAAAGTTGTCCACAACCACGAACACTTCCACGTATGTATACCAATATGTACTGGCGAATAAAGCTGCTCTTGAATCTTACAATCTGCTGACTCTGAAGGTTCATCAATGACAACAAACATTCTAGAATAAAATGATTATTTAATGAGAATGAACATGAACATGAAGCTGAGCGAAAGTTGAATAAAATACTTGTTCTCCGTTCATTCTCTTCATCCCTCTAACTGACAATAGGTTCTACACCCTGTCAGTAGTTCTTCACACGAGCACTGGCCTCTTTTACTGCGTCAGCAACGAGGCAGAGACAAATGATAATTTTTCAGTTTTTATTACAGTATTTACAAAAGGACGATGTTTTAAAAGAAAGTGAAACGTTGTTTTATACTCTGCTGGACTAGCCTTCGAAAGGTCCTGCTGTGCTCTACTGTCACTGCCTCAGTGATGTCATCAGCGCTGCACATCAGCATGTTGAATGCTCGCTCCATTGCAAATAAATCCTTTTCTCTGAATGATCTCTTCACAAGAGAAAAGTTCTGTTCATTGGAAAGGAAACTATTAAATTTATGTGGATAATAATTAATGATTTTATTTTAATTAACTAATTATGAAACACTAGTTTGAATAATACTCTGAAGGGTCATCTGGTGGTAATGGTTCTCTGGTCATTCTCATCTGAATGGCCAACCTTCTGATGCCAGTAGATTGATGGGGGAGGGTCTGCATTCCATAGTAGTCGTAAACCGAGGCCTGTTGGTGTTTCAGTTGATAGCAAAAACAACATGGAAGGACTTCACTAAACATATCTTCCAGGCACTTTTAAAATTTGTGTTTTGTAAATGAATAAACAAAATGGTCGTTGATCTCGATAAAACAACGATAACTTTAAGTTAGTGTTTTTTGGCTTAAGTTGTGTTTTTGAACGTGATGCGTCACATCCGTCAAAACATCGTCACTTCATGTTTGTGAATACTGTAATGAGATTCTTCATTCATAATCCTGAGGATTGTGTTATGGCCTTGTGAAGGTCGTTCACAAGGAGTCTGGCTCTGTTTGAGGTTTCTGCCTCAGATGATGTTTTCCTGGTCACTGTTGCTCTTGAGATTTGTTGGAACCTCTTTTTCTTATATTGATAATAATAATAATAATAATAATATTACATAGATTTTCTTTTTTGTTTTATATTTTATATTTTGTCAAACAGTGAAAACAACCAAAGTCTTCTCTGGTCCTTCAACATCTAATGATCTTTATGATCCTGGAGGTGAAAGATAATCATCTAATGTTAATCATTAAAGACTTCTGAGTCACATGATCTCCACATACTTTTATTTCAGTCCTGATCTTTGATACCAGCGTCAGAAGGAGTTGATCAGTGTCTTGTTCCATCAGTTCTGGTCAGAAGAAGCTGAATTCTGCTCCAACATGGACCTGAGACCACAGAAGAGAAGAAAGCTGCAGACAGGTCAGTGACTCTCTGACTCTCACACAAGTCAGCAGTTGATGAAATGAAATGAATCACAACGAGACGATCCATGTTGATGTTTTTAAACAACTGCAGCTCAATCTACAAATGATGACACAGAAAATCTGAATCTCACCACAATCAAACAACTGTGTGTGTGTGTGTTTGTATACTGTACGTGTGAGTATTTTTTTTATGTTTGTACATGTGAGTATTTGTTTTGTATCTACATTTGTGTCTGTGCTTTAATGTTTGTGTGTTTGTGTGTTTGTGTGTGTGTGTGTGTGTGTGTGTGTGTGTGTGTGTGTGTGTGTGTGTGTGTGTGTGCGTGCGTGTGTGTGTGTGTGCGTAAGGGTGTGTGTGTGTGTGTGTGTGTGCGTGTGTGTGTGTGTGTGCTTGTGCGTGAGGGTGTGTGTGTGTGTGCGTGAGGGTGTGTGTGTGTGTGTGTGTGTGTGTGTGTGTGCTTGTGCGTGCGTGTGTGTGTGTGTGCGTGAGGGTGTGTGTGTGTGTGCGTGTGTGTGCGTGTGTGTGTGTGTGTGCTTGTGCGTGCGTGTGTGTGCGTGTGTGTGTGTGTGCGTGTGCGTGTGCGTGTGTGTGTGTGTGTGTGTGTGTGTGTGTGTGTGTGTGTGTGTGTGTGTGTGTGTGTGTGTGTGTGTGTGTGTGTGTGTGTGTGTGTGTGACCTTTGAACTGGTGCAGACAGAGATCGACAGATAAGATTCTTTTATGACAACTTAACAGTTTGACTTCCTGCTGAGGAAGAAAATAGTTCTTCACACTTGTTAGTTCTGCTGTTTCTGATGATAATACATTAACACACAAGATGGTATCAACAAACTCAATTCTATATTCAAGGATATTTCTGCTGGAAACTCTCGTTCAGATCAAGAAACTCTTCTTGAAAAGGAAAAACTGCAGTCTCTGAGAACTTCTTCATCTTTTCTCTACTCACTCTGTGACGAAAATATTATTTCCTCAGTTGAACAGAAACACGTGAAATATGTGTGTTTTCCTCTTATGTGAACAACGAGTGTCAGTGGAGGAAGAAGTGAAGAGCTGCATTATTTCAACATCAATCATTTGAAATGTTGGAAAGGATTTGTGTTAAAAGTGAAATGAAAATATCTGTAAAATACAAATGTAACACAACAACTTTTGATGTTGACAAGAATCTCATGAGTGTGTTTGTGTGAAGGTGAAGAACCTGCTGGACCTGGACCAAGATCTGGACCAGAACCCAGCTGTGTGTCTCTGAAGAGTGATGGTTCAATGGCTAAATGGATCAACTTCAGAGGAAGTGAAGAGTCTCCAGGTGTGAGGTGAGAGTGAACAAGTGTGAGTCTACCAGGTTCAAACTGACACATTAAACCAGAGAACTTCACTTCACTCACAACACCAGCAGGGGGAGATAAAGACACAATTAAAAACCATTTAAAAGTGGAGATATTTTTGTCTCACTAATATTTGTAACTGTTCAGAGGGTGATCTGCATAAATACAGTGTGTTGTGACATCCACAAATATAAAATTAATATTTGTATTTACAAAACATTTATAATTGTAAATATATCAATTCAATGTACAAAACAAAAAATATTTGTAAAACATCTAAAAATCCTGTGTGTGAAAGTACAAGTGAGTTATATTTATGTTGTTACCTGTTTTTTATTGTGTTTTGTTGTTTTTTAACTTTGCTATTTACTTAATTGTTCTTGTTCAGTGTTCAGGAATTATATATATATTTTGCCATTAGCCAACAACGAGAGGCATAATTTTAATTAATAATTAACATTACAAAATAGGCTTCCTCCCTAGTTTATTCTTAAGTATGTACTACCTTAGAATTGTTACGATTTGTTAGACTACTTCATTATTAACTATCACAGAGCAGAATGTTGTTGAGGCTTGTTAAGTGTCTTATGTCTTTATTACAGATTCACAAAGGGGATCATCCTTTTTAGGAGCTATTTCTTCAATTGAGTCTGAAATATCTACACCTAGATAGACAAATCCACATTTTGAAACCAAGAAGGGGTGACAAAAGGAGGAGTAATTCTTTCCCTCTCTGCCATAAACACTATGACAAATGTATTGTTATTTATCTTGAAACCAGAAAAAACTCCAAAGTTGTCAGTTAATTTAAGCACATTTTGTGTATTTTAGGTCACATCAGAAGAAGATAACATCGTCTGTATATAGATCTATGTTATGTTCTACGTCCCCCATCCTGACGCCCACAATATCATTTCTTTTATGAATTGCCATAGTCTATGGTTCAATGGCGAGGGTGAATAAGAGTGGGGTCAGAGGGCAGCCCTGTCATGTACCATGACATATGTTAAAAGAAGCAGATACTGAACTATTAGTTAAAATTTCTGCCTGGGGATTTGAATAGAGAATTTTTATCCAATTAAAAAAGTTACCTTTTATTCCAAATCTTTCAAGTACAGTTAATAGATAACTCCACTGGATTCTGTCAAAAGCTTTTTCAGCGTCCAAAGACACCATTGCATCATCAGATTTAACAGATGTTTCATAAATAATATTTAAAACTCTCCTAATATTGTGAAAGCTAATATTTCCTCTCCTAATATTTTTGCCTTCACAAATCTGTTGTGATCAGGATGAATGATGCCAGTCAAGTGTGGTTCTAAAGATTTTACAAAGAATTTTCACATCATTATTAAGAAGGGAAATTGGTCTATAGGATCCGCAACTAGTAGATGCTTTTACCAGGTTTAATGAAAGAGTAATTATCGTAGTGTTTAGCAAGATAATTGAGGGACTCCTGAAACAAATCTAAAAGGGGTGAAATCAACTTATCTTTGAATATTTTATACACTTCAATAAGGATTCCATCAGGCCCAGGAGTTTTCCCACCTTTCAGGTTAGAAATTGTGTCAGAGATCTGATGAACTTGCAGGTCCTCGTTTAATGTGTCCTTCGAGTTCAAATCCAAGAATTTCAAGTGAGTCGAGGAAGTCTTTTTGTAAATCTGGAGCCGTGTTAGAATATTGGGACGAATATTACATTTTGGTAAAAATCTAAGAATCTGTCATTGATCTCTTTTGGATTGGAGGTTGTCACACCGTTATTCAACTGGATTGAGTTAACTGATCTTTCTGCTTGTGCTTGTTTAACTCACCAAGCTAGTAGCTTCTCTACCTTCTCACCTTGATCATCGTAGGACTGTTTTAATCTTATTAAACTTTCTGTTGCAATATTAGTTGACAGAAGATTGTTCCTAGCTTTAAATTGATGAAGTTCAGACATTAGCTGCCTGTTAAATGTTTCAAAACGATCCTCTGTGACCTTGATCAATTGAAATGGCACTGACTTGTGAACCAATGTGATGACTCCTCTCACCTGAGAGCTAAAAGAAGCAGAGAAACCCCCCCATCTTGATCTCACCCTTCGTTCATCCTCCTGAGTTATCTGCGTCTCTTGAAGAGAAACTACCTTTGCATTCGACTTTATAATATTTCTCATCACCTGTTTTAGCTTGACAAGTTTATTTAAGCCCTGCACGTTCCAAGAAGAAAATATTAATTCATGTCATGTCTAAGTGTTAATCATTTAGTTAAGTTATTCAGAGGTGAGACAAGGACCTCCAAGATTGTCCTCCATGTCTTCATTCTCACTCATTCTCCTTCTGTGTTCAAGATCAAAGCAGCAGCAAGAACCTGCTGGACCTGGACCAAGATCTGGACCAGAACCCTGCTGTGTGTCTCTGAAGAGTGATCATTCAATGGGGAGACCGATCAACTTCAGAGGAAGTGAAGAGTCTCCAGGTGTGAGGTGAGAGTGAACAAGTGTGAGTCTACCAGGTTCATACACACGTTAAACCAGAGAACTTATCTTCACTCACATCACCAGCAGGGGGAGATAAAGACACAATTAAAAACCTCAAACGTTGCTTTCACAGTTGTAGTGCAGAGGTGGACATGTGCAGCAGTGTGAGGACATCTAGTGGTTCAGCTGGTGAATACCAGGATAGAAACAGATGAGAGTTGATCAGAGTTGTGTTTTCATCAGGATCCAGCAGGAGAAATTATATTTAAAATAAACAGTTTGGCTTGACAAGATTTAAGTTCTAATGGAGATGGTTCTGTATGTGGGTTTTAAAAGGAACCTTCTAGTTTACTTTAGATCAAAACCTTCAACACGACAAGAGTTTATTTACAGTCTGATTTCATCTCTTCTTCTCAGAGTGGACCATCAGAACTCAGAGCTTATCATTGGTCAGCAACATCCCTCACAACTGGAAATCAAACGGCTGGTATGTTCATAAACTAGAGGAGGTCCTCATCCTAGAGGTTCCTTCTGTTCATCATCCTTCAGCTGAATCCAAGTTAAAGCTTCTGGTCTTTGTGGTTCTTGAGATGATCCACTATCACTCTGACTTTCTTCTCTGTGATTCTGTTCCAGTCACTGGAGAGAAACTTCTACAACTATATGCAGAAGGAGCTGAAGAGAGTCTGGAGGTTTGTGAGTCCAGAGACTCCACAGACTGAGGAGGAAGATGAGAAGTGGAGAAGCATCAGAGAAGAATTCATGAAGATCACAGTTCATCTTCTGAGGGACATGGAGGAGGAGGATCTGGCCGAGCGTCTGTGGAGCAGTAAGAACATGTGAACAAACATGATGAAGATGAAGAACACTTGCATCAGATCTGAAGATTTTACTCCATTTTCACCTTCTACAATCTTCTGACTCGTGTGACTTATGTCTTCATTCAGGAAGTCTTGCTTCAGAGTGTGGAGGACGACTGAAGAGGAGCCTGAAGAAGAAGTTCCACAGTGTGTCTGAGGGGGTCGCTAAAGCAGGAAATTCTGCTCCTCTGAATGAGATCTTCACTGAGCTCTACATCACTGAGGGGGGCACAGACCAGGTCAACAAGGAGCACGAGGTCCGACAGATCGAAGCAGCCACCAGGAACCAGACCAGACCAGAAACCACCATCAGACAAGAAGACCTCTTTAAAACCTCACCTGACAGAGAACGACCAATCAGAACACTGCTGACGAAGGGCGTGGCTGGCATTGGGAAGACCCTCCTGACACAGAAGGTCACTCTGGACTGGGCTGAAGACAAAGCCCACCAGAACTTCCACTTCATCTTTCCTTTCACCTTCAGAGAGCTGAACCTGCTGAAAGAGAAGAAGTTGAGTTTGATGGAACTTGTTCATCTTTTCTTTCCTGAAACCAGAGAATCCAGACTCAGCAGCTTTGAAGGACTCCAGGTTCTGTTCATCTTTGATGGTCTGGACGAGTGTCGACTCCCTCTGGACTTCCTCAACAGTCGGCGCCTGATAGAAGCTACAGAGTCCACCTCAGTAGACGTCCTGCTGACAAACCTCATCAGGGGGGATCTTCTTCCCTCAGCTCGTCTCTGGATCACCACACGACCTGCAGCAGCCAATCAGATCCCTCCTGAGTGTGTGGACATGGTGACAGAGGTCAGAGGGTTCAATGACCTCCAGAAGGAGGAGTACTTCAGGAAGAGGTTCAGAGATGAGGAGCAGACCAGCAGCATCATGTCTCACATCAGGAGGTCACGAAGCATCTACATCATGTGTCACATCCCGATCTTCTGCTGGATCACTGCCACAGTTCTGGACATGTTGAAGAGCACAGAGACAGGACAGCTGCCCAACACCCTGACTGAGATGTTCATCTACTTCCTGGTGGTTCAGATCAAAGTCAAGAAGGTGAAGTTCGACGGAGGATCTGGGACTGACACAGTTTGGGATCATAAGAGCAAGAAGATGATGAAGTCTCTGGGAAAACTGGCTTTTGAGCATCTGCAGAGAGGAAACTTGATCTTCTATAAGTCAGACCTCACAGAGTGTGACATCAACATCTCAGCAGCTTCAGTTTACTCAGGAGTGTTCACTCAGATCTTCAGAGAGGAGAGAGGACTGTACCAGGACAAGGTGTTCTGCTTCATCCACCTGAGTGTTCAGGAGTTTCTGGCTGCTCTTCACGTCCACAAGACCTTCATCAACTCTGGAGTCAACCTGCTGGAATCAAAACTAACATCCAAACTGACAGAAATCGACAAAAGTCAAACAGAAAGGTTCTACCAGACAGCAATAGATGAAACTCTGAAAAGTCCAAATGGACATCTGGACTTGTTCCTGCGTTTCCTTCTGGGTCTTTCTCTGCAGACCAGCCAGAGTCTCCTTCCAGGTTTGTTGACACAGACAGGAAGTAGCTCCTGGACCAATCACAACACAGCACAGCTCATCAAGAAGAAGATAAGTGAGGATGTGTCTCCAGAGAGAATCATCAACCTGTTCCACTGTCTGAATGAAGTGAAGGACACTTCTCTGGTGGAGGAGGTCCAACAGCAGCTGAGATCAGGACCTTTCTTCACTCAAATGTCTTCTTCTCAATGGTCGGCCCTGGCCTTCATCTTACTGTCCTCAGAGGAACATCTGGACGAGTTTGACCTGAAGAAATACTCAAGAAATGCTTCAGACGAGGCTCTTGAGAGGCTTCTCCCGGTGGTTCAAGCTGCAAACAAAGTTCTGTAAGTTGTTCAAACATTTCTGATGATATGAACTAAACATGAATGTTTGATTTACTCTTTGATGATTGTTGTGTTTGTCATCGTGTTTAACAAACTGATCCTAATTTAGACAAACCTTCCTCAAATATTCACACAATATGTGATTTTATGATGTAACTAGTTCAGTCTTGTCAAATAGAGAATTGAAAAGTAAAGATGTTACGTATTTTATAAAAATATCATCTTAATAAATCATTGTAATGATAAACAAACAAGCGTCAACTTTAAATGAAAATGAATAATAATCAAAAGAACATATTTAAAACATGTGGCCTCATTAATTATACTGCGTATACACAAATGAATGTGTACGCAACATTTATTTATAGAAAATAAACTTAAGTTAGCATGTGTGACCTTCACAGCAGCTCTGAGCCTGATTTCTACAAAATCTTCATCTTAAATTCACATGAAGTTTCTTGAATGAAACAAAACCACGAAGGTTACATCAATAAAAATGCAGCTTTATTTAACTTTACTGTTTCATACAAAAGGTCAAATCTTGTCTTTTTCTCAGGAAATGTGTTCTATAAAAATAAATAATAAAATCAAAGGGGTTCGTCTTCATAGTCCTCTTTGTCCGACTGCATGGATTTAATTTAAAATATTCATGTCAGGTATTACTTTAAGATTCTTTTTAAGCTAAATATGTTGATAAATGTCACTTCCTGTTGGAGCAGTTGAATCTATTTTCAGCTCATGAACTGAATATTGAAAAACATTTGCTTTGTTTCTTATGCAAGTAGATCAGTGTCATCAGAGAATTGAAGGATTGAATTTAACAATTAATTTTATTAAAATGTTTTATTTTTTTAACCATAGAAATATTTTCTGAATCATTTTATTAAATAATTTGAATATATATTATATATTGGATTTTAAACACTTTCACATTTGTATATTTAATTAAAAAAGCCACTTGTCAAAAATATTGATTCTTGAATTTTTTTCATTTTATTTATTACTAAAATAACAATATTAAACTATAAATAAACTCTTTCAATTTTTGTCAAATAGAAAATTGAAAAAGTCACTTGTTGATGAAACTCGTCTCTTTCACAGGCTGAGAGACTGTTTCCTGTCAGAGAGAAGTTGTTCACTTCTGTCCTCAGTCCTCAGCTCTCCGTCCTCTAGTCTGACTCTACTGGACCTGAGTCACAACGAGCTGCAGGATCCAGGAGTGGAGCTGCTGTCTGCTGGACTGAAGAGTCCACACTGTCACCTGGAGACTCTCAGGTCAGAACATCATCTTCTCTCTTCATGTCTGGTCCACAGTTCATCTGGTTTCTTGTCTCTCAGGAGAAATGAAGATAGAAATAAATGTCATGTTTCTAATATCTGGAGAGAAACTAGACGAGTGTCGTCTCAGCTCTTGTTTCCTGGTTGATGAAGCAACTGAGCCAGATTTCCTTGTTCGCAGACGATGTGTTGATAAATGTCACTTCCTGTTGAAGTATTATTTATTTTCAGCTCATGAACTGAATGTTGAAAAACACTTTATTTAATTTAATTTGTAATTAATCAAGATCAAGTTGATCACATGAAAACATTCACTGAAATACTTGTTCATGTTCCAACAATTCAGCATAAATCAATGATGTCTCACTAGTTTGTAGGAAAGTCTGTTTTTCTAAAGTAAATATTTAACAACAAACCACAACCTCAACACTTTGTTACTCCTTCTTCATGTTTGTGTTTCTGTCGTCATGTTCAACATTTCACCCTCATTTATACCAGTGGCGGGCCGTGCATTTCACACCTAGGCCTTCACTGGTGTCCAACATGAACTAATCCACCTCTTAATGCCACTCTACCATCTGAGCTATGATGCACAGGGTGTTGTGTCACAGAAAGGTATCATTTAACAAGAAAGAATGTCTTTACTAAAGCAAGAAACCCAATTAGGACAATTGAACAAGTCTCTCTTCACTGTAGCCACAGCTGCCATAGATACATCATCTCCAGCAGAAACATCAATATTAACCTCATTACATGACAAAAATATTAAAACGTTTGAATAAAATGCATTACTCACCAAAACTACGGATTATTTGTAAGCAAAGTCCATCCTTTCTTTCTTTCCTCAAGAAGAATTACTCTGTTGTACAGTTTATCTGTTTCAGTTCCAACAATAAGTCCCTTTCTATCGCTATGAAGTCTGCCGACCTTCTTCACAATGTCCAGTTTTTCTGGAAAAGTCCGTCTTGAAAATGGTTTTGTGAGCATAAGTGCGACCAAATCAATGTCTTCTCCTCCGTCAGCCATTGTTAAAAAAGTTATGAAATCCACTCGCAAAATATTTGAGTTCGCGCCGCTAGCTATAGATGCTTTGCTGCTCTGACGAGGATTTCTCTGAACATCCAATCAAAGGACGTGAAAATGCTGACGTCACTGGACGCCTGCTAGAAGGCCTAGGTGTTGCCAACTAGAACTCTGATTGGTTAAAGCAACAGCGTCATTCTTACTTTAAACTACAGACGATTCTGAAGGTGTCGAGGCAGATGTTTGACCCTGGCAACAAATGATGGCTGAAATATGATTGGATAAAAGCTCTAAAATAAACATACACTAGTAGAATGCATGAATGCTCCTACCCAGGTGCAGCACTAATAGACTCAGGGACTCATTCATTCCTCGGGCTATTAAATTGTACAATTCTGAGTTCGGGGGCAGGAGTGGAGTGAGAGTATCTGGATGTTCTGTTCTATGTTAGTCTTTGTATCCTTTGCCTTTGTTGTTTTTCTTTGACCTATGTTTTTTGTCTTTATCTTTAGACTTAGATTGTGTCATCTTGTTCTTTTTCTCTTTATGTTCTTCTTCTTATTTTATTTTTATTTATTATTTTGTATTGTTTATGGAAAATTGCTGGCTGTTGGAAAAAACAATTTCCCGAAGGAGACCTCCTGAGGGATCAATAAAGTTTTACCTTACCTTACCTTACCTTACCTTAGAAGCAGCGCAACCAAAAGAAAAGCTATGAAATAAAGAGAAAGACTATTGGAAATAATTTAATACTAATAATATAATATAATTATATAATATTATATATAATAATATTCATGGAAAAAATATATTAAAACATAAGTCAGTGATTCTGTCTGATAGTGTTTAGGGCAGCAGAGAAGGCCTTGCTGGCCCTGACAGTCCACCACTGATTTATACCAACCTGATAAATATTCAAACAAACATGTGACCATGATCTTATGAAAGTAAATAGTTGATTGTTTTCAAATAAAGAATTGAAAAAGTCACTTGTTGATGAAACTCGTCTCTTTCACAGCCTGAGCTACTGTCGACAAAACATAAACAAAAAAACTGCAGATCTTTGTTCACGTAATAAGTATTTTGTACACGTCAGTATAAATGTCACTTCCTGTTGGAGCAGTTGAATCTATTTTCAGCTCATGAACTGAATATTGAAAAACATTTGCTTTGTTTCTTATGCAAGTAGATCAGTGTCATCAGAGAATTGAAGGATTGAATTTAACATTTCATTTTATTGAAATGTTGTATTTTTTTAACAATAGAATTATTTTTTGAATAATTTAATTCAATAATTTAAATATTGAAAGGTTGGTTTTGTTTTCATTGAATAATGGAAACATTTTTTAGACAGAGAGTTTAATATATATATATTATATATTGGATTTTAAACACGTTTAAAAAATAAATTTAAAAGGATACTTGTTAAAAATATTGAATCTCGATTTTTTTAATTCATAATTCCATACCAGCATTTATATAATGCCTGTGTTTTGAAGAGGTAAAAAAAAGAGGTAAAAAATATTTATATTTTGACGTTGTAGATTTGAAGAGGTAAAACAAATATATACAGTACACATATATTTTTTAATGTTGTAGTTTTGAAGAGGTAAAAAAAAATGAAATAAAATATAAATACAACTTTAAAATATTATTATTATTTTTTTTTTAACCTCTTCAAAACTCAGACGTTAATAATTTTTTTGTTTACCTCTTTAACATTAAGAAGAGGTACAAAATATTTATATTTTACAACCTTTTCGAGCCTTAAAAAAACAACATTTTACACATTTGGAAAACAATTTTTTAATGTTATAGTTTTGAAGAGGTACAAAAAAACTACAACATTAAAATATAAATATTTTTTACCTCTTCAAAACTACAACATTAAAATATAAATATTTTTTTACCTCTTCAAAACTCCAGGGTTAAAATTTATATTGGATTTTAAACACTTTGACATTTTTATAATGAATTTAAAAGGATACTTGTTGATAACAATATTAAACTATATGTGTGAAAATATTATTACATATATTATTCAATTAAGTTAATAAAACCTTTAATATAGAAATCATTTAATTAATTAAAATTCAAATATTTAAAAAAGTAATTCAACATTTGAAAGGTTGAAACCATTCAATATTGTGATGGAACTGATATACTTCCATAGTTTCTCTTCATCTGGTCCATCAACATCAAATCAACCATAACATGAACACATTCAATCAAACACTTGTTGATGTTCAAAAGTCCAGCATGAATCAATGACGTGTCAATAGTTGGTATCAAAGGTTTGAAAGAAACTTTGACTGAACTATATTAGAGAGGAAGCAGACAACAAACCACAACTGAAGATCTTATCAATGGAAATAGTTGAGTTTGTCTTTAAATAAACTCTTTCAATTCTTGTCAAATAGAAAATTGAAAAAGTCACTTGTTGATGAAACTCGTCTCTTTCACAGGCTGATCAGTTGTGAACTGTCAGAGAGAAGTTGTTCACTTCTGTCCTCAGTCCTCAGCTCTCCGTCCTCTAGTCTGACTCTACTGGACCTGAGTAGAAACAAGCTGCAGGATCCAGGAGTGGAGCTGCTGTCTGCTGGACTGAAGAGTCCACACTGTCACCTGGAGACTCTCAGGTCAGAACATCATCTTTTCTACATCATCAAAGCTCAAATGTAAAGTCAGAGGTGGAAACACGAGTCAAAGTCTGTCATCACTTTGTTCTTCAGTGAAGCAGCTCATAGATACATTTGTATGTTTGTGTAGCAGGTAAAGATGTTACGTAGTTTATAAAAATATCATCTTAATAAATCATTGTAATGATAAACAAACAAGCGTCAACTTTAAATGAAAATGAATAATAATCAAAACAACATATTTAAAACATGTGGCCTCATTAATTATACTGCGTATACACAAATGAATGTGTACGCAACATTTATTTATAGTAAATAAACTTAAGTTAGCATGTGTGACCTTCACAGCAGCTCTGAGCCTGATTTCTACAAAATCTTCATCTTAAATTCACATGAAGTTTCTTGAATGAAACAAAACCACGAAGGTTACATCAATAAAAATGCAGCTTTATTTAACTTTACTGTTTCATACAAAAGGTCAACTCTTGTCTTTTTCTCAGGAAATGTGTTCTATAAAAATAAACAATAAAATCAAAGGGGTTCGTCTTCATAGTCCTCTTTGTCCGACTATGTGTATTTAATTTAAAATATTCATGTCAGGTATTACTTTAAGATTCTTTTTAAGCTAAATAAGTTGATAAATGTCACTTCCTGTTGGAGCAGTTGAATCTATTTTCAGCTCATGAACTGAATATTGAAAAACATTTGCTTTGTTTCTTATGCAAGTAGATCAGTGTCATCAGAGAATTGAAGGATTGAATTTAACATTTAATTTTATTAAAATGTTCTATTTTTTTAACCATAGAAATATTTTCTGAATCATTTTATTAAATAACTTGAATATATATTATATATTGGATTTTAAACACTTTCACATTTGTATATTAAATTAAAAAAAGCCACTTGTTAAAAATATTGAATCTTGATTTTTTTTATTTTATTTTATTTATTACTAAAATAACAATATTAAACTATAAATAAACTCTTTCAATTCTTGTCAAATAGAAAATTAAAAAAATGTCACTTGTTGATGAAACTCGTCTCTTTCACAGGCTGAGAGACTGTGGACTGTCAGAGAGAAGTTGTTCACTTCTGTCCTCAGTCCTCAGCTCTCCGTCCTCTAGTCTGACTCTACTGGACCTGAGTCACAACAAGCTGCAGGATCCAGGAGTGGAGCTGCTGTCTGCTGGACTGAAGAGTCCACACTGTCACCTGGAGACTCTCAGGTCAGAACATCATCTTCTCTCTTCATGTCTGGTCCACAGTTCATCTGGTTTCTTGTCTCTCAGGAGAAATGAAGATAGAAATAAATGTCATGTTTCTAATATCTGGAGAGAAACTAGACGAGTGTCGTCTCAGCTCTTGTTTCCTGGTTGATGAAGCAACTGAGCCAGATTTCCTTGTTCGCAGACGATGTGTTGATAAATGTCACTTCCTGTTGAAGTATTATTTATTTTCAGCTCATGAACTGAATGTTGAAAAACACTTTATTTCATTTAATTTGATTAATCAAGATCAAGTTGATCACATGAAAACATTCACTGAAATACTTGTTCATGTTCCAACAATTCAGCATAAATCAATGATGTCTCACTAGTTTGTAGGAAAGTCTGTTTTTCTAAAGTAAATATTTAACAACAAACCACAACCTCAACATTGTTGTTACTCCTTCTTCATGTTTGTGTTTCTGTCGTCATGTTCAACATTTCACCCTCATTTATACCAACCTGATAAATATTCAAACAAACATGTGACCATGATCTTATGAAAGTAAATAGTTGATTGTTTTTAAATAAAGAATTGAAAAAGTCACTTGTTGATGAAACTCGTCTCTTTCACAGGCTGATCAGTTGTTTCCTGTCAGAGAGAAGTTGTTCACTTCTGTCCTCAGTCCTCAGCTCTCCGTCCTCTAGTCTGACTCTACTGGACCTGAGTGACAACAAGCTGCAGGATCCAGGAGTGGAGCTGCTGTCTGCTGGACTGAAGAGTCCACACTGTCACCTGGAGACTCTCAGGTCAGAACATCATCTTCTCTTGGTTCTGATAAGTTTCTAAAAGTGTTTCTCCTTCATTTCAGTCTGTCAAGGTGTCAGATCTCAGATAGAGGTTGTTCTTCTCTGGCCTCAGCTCTGACATTGAACCCATCCCACCTGAGAGAACTGGACCTGAGCGAGAATCATCCAGGAGGACCAGGACTGGAGCTGCTGTCTGCTGGACTGAAGAGTCCAGACTGGAGACTGGAGACTCTCAGGTATGAACAGAGCAGCAGAACTCACTGACTGAACTCCAAAGATCTTCAGACTGAACATTTGATGCTCAGACTCTTCATCTGAACTGAGCACATGAATCCAAACTCTGAGTTCCTCCATGTTCTCCTGCTGGACACCAGTGGAAGCATGAAGGAGACAGTTGAGACTGAGCAGCCTGTTTATAGATCCATCTTTGTTGTCATCAACAGTCATGACTGAGTCGTCCACTGAGAATGAAACAATATTCATGAACATCTGAATCAAATGAATCTGATCTTCTGACTCTTTCTTCCTCCAGGCTGGATGACTTTGGACCACATTGGTTTGACCTTCATCCATGAATGGTAAGTTTGATTCTATTGATTGACTTCAACATCAAAGCTCATCTGCTGACACAGCAGTTGAAGGTCTTTGTGGACATGGACTTGATGAAGAAGATTCCAGAACAAACGTGCAGATGTTAAAGACTCACAGTTACAGTATCAAGTGAAGCTCTGATTCCAAATCTTCAAGTCCTTCAGCTCAAAACTCTTCAGGAGCTTCAACATCAACATTGTTTCAGTTTGACTGTCAGTGGAGAACAAAGAAATATTTCTGTCAAATATTTGAAATCAGACGTGAGTTTGATCATCAACTCACAATGTTGAGTCACTTTAAACATCATTTCACACATGAATCACTTCATATTGAATCATGTGTTCACTTGAACATCTTCATCACAACTAGACTAGACTCATGTTAGCTACATGCTAGTTTAGCTGCTGACTTCATCTTCAAATCTGACATTCAAGATGATTCTGGGATGTTTCAGTCACATGGTTCTTCTCTCAAGTTCTCAGAAGAATGTTGACAGAACATTGACTCGTCTCAGTTTGGATCAGTATATGATCGTCAAGACAACGTTCTTCCACCATCATCAGCTCATGTCTCTTCTTCTCTCAGTCTTCACTCTCACTGGACTCACACACAGCAGCGCCTCCTACTGTCCAACGACAACAGGAACTTGATGGAGGATCAGGATTATCTGGATCATCCTGACAGATTTGAAAAGCTGCGACTGAGGAGTGACTACCACAGTGACTCTCAGAAGAAACAGAGGGAAATAACTTGAAGAGAATTACAGATCAAGCAAGAAGATGAATGTTAAGATGTTCCTTCCAGACTGTTTGATCAACTTCAAATGACTTCAATACATGATTATATTTTTACAGCTCGACTCATTCTTGAAACATCCTGACCTGAAGAGGAACAATCTGTTCAAAGATACAAGTAATGCTTCATTGTTTTGCTGCTCATGTGATTATATATTTTTAATAGTTGTTTTCTGAAGTCGTTCCATGACAACAGTTTCCACATTGAACTGATCCTGATGCAAAGAAAGTTGTGGATTCCTGCAGTAAAGTCTTGAAATCACTTTTTAGATCCGAATTTTAAAAGTAAATCATGGAAACACATCATTTAGATGTTAAAGTTCATTGTAAAACTACAATGTTTTTTCCACAAGTGTCGGTTTATAAAAGAGGAAGCCACAAGAATGTTGTTTTACTTGTCTTGTCCACTAGAGGGTAGTCATACTTTTGCTATGAAGCAGTGAATCAAAGAGAAACTTTGAGACCAAAGAAGGAAAATCTCTCTTTAAAACTAATAAACATCATGTATTTAAACAAAGTAATTGAACTTTTGCTAAACCTCTTCACTTTGATGTTCCCTGATCTTGTTTTCAAATAAATCCACTGGTTTGGTCACTTTCTTTTTGTTCATCTTCTGTCCAAGAGAATTCACACACACACACTTACACATGCACGCACACACTCTCTATATCTATTCCCATTAGTGGCCACTTTATGGCGCTAGTGTAGCTATTTCATTGTGACTATATTCTACCTTTAGTAACGTGATAATAATGAGGATTATTCTGAACAACACCCCATTTAATGATTATTAATAGGAAATAAAGAAGTAAATGACTTTGATGATAACTAGCTTCTCTCTATAGACTACATATTAGTTGACAAGAGTAATGTATAAGAAAGTAATATTAATAAAACAGTTTCTTTTGAACAAAAAAACAATATAAATTTACGTATTAATGGCATCCTGGGGGTCAATGGATCAGCGTTCACGTCGTATCCTCTGTCAGTACCCGCCGAGGGAAACTAATGATCCTTCCAGCAGACTAACTTCTAAGAGACAAAGCCTGCAGGTCTTACCTTTCCTACCCACCCTGCCATCTACATATGTGGGGGGCAGCCACCACCCTGACTGTGGATACCCAGTAGTGGATAGTGTTGTTGAGGCACTTTCACACTGGGCATCCAGAAACAACCTTTTTCTGACAGACGACCCAAAACAAAGATGATCTTTCCACTCATCCAGGTGAAGATATGAATCGGTAAAGCTGGTGTCGTCCAAGTTCTTGTGTTCACCGTCATAAACTGACAGAAGAATCAACAATAGAGAATAGGAGGAGTTCAAAATGTGAAAAAGAGGTTTAATGGCAGGATTAACTACATGAGAAAATTAACTAATCTCTCAGAAACAAACACTTAGACAAAAGACTAAAAAGAAAAGTGAATATAGAAGTATGATGACTGGCAACATGTTTATTTATCAAATTCATACAGCAAATGTTTCTGGTATCAATGATTTCTTCAGGCTGCGTTTCCCGGTGAGGATCGATGAAAAGTTAAAAACTGAAAGAATACAAGTTAAAAAAGACTCCTGTTATAATAAAATGTGTCGTAAATGACCAATTTTCTGATTCAAACTTTTCTTCCCTGATGTCTCCTGGTTTCACTGCAGAATATCTACAACATTAACACAAAGATACTTGATTCCTCTGGGTAAAAATCATTCAGAGATTTCCTGATGTTTCTTACCACATGTTTGCTGATGACATCCAGCTCTACTGCTCATTTCATCCAACTGAGCCCCAGAGGCTGAACAGCTTAGTCAATTGTTTGCTAGAAATCAAACAATGAGTGAAAAAACTTTGCAGTTAAATGTGGAAATACTGAAACTTTGGTTATTGCTCCTGATGATAAGGTTCCAGGGTTGAGTCAGTACTTGGGTGACTTAGGTCAGTCTGTCAAACTGAGCCTGAGAAACCTGGGTGTTGTATTTGACAAAGACATGTCTCTTGTTCAACACTGAAGAAAACTGACCAGAAACTGTTTCAACTGAGAAAAATCTCTAAACTTAAGAAAACATTTGTTTTCATGTCTAAACAAGAAGGATCTGTCTCGCCTGCAGTTGATTCAAAACTCTGCAGCGAGAATTCTGACCCGTTCAAGTAGAAGAACTCACATTTCTCCGATCCTTAAATCTCTTCACTGGCTTCCAGTTTCTTTCAGGATCATTTTAAAATTCTGGTTCTTACGTTCAGATCTATTCATGGTCAGACCTTCCATCAGTGATCTGATCCAGACTTACACCCCAGCTCGGGCTCTGAGGTCTGTGGATCAGAATCTACTGATGGTTCATGAACACGATTCAGGACCAGAGGAGAGAAATCCTTCCAGGCTGTTGCTCCTAAGCTTTGGAACGTTCCTTCTTTACTCTCCTGCTTTGCTCTCCAAACCAAGGGGAGGAGGAGTCACAGAGGAGGGAAGGCCAACAGTAGCCGGCCGGCCAACTCGAGTGAGCCAAAGCATCCACGCCTAGTAGGGGGCAATCAGAGCGATTCACGGCGGTGGAGCTGTCTGATATCACTAGGACATTGGACTGTGACAGTTGGCGAGAGAGGTGAAGCAGAATGTTGTGAATTGCTTTCAACTCTATCCAGTTCATGTGTATCTACACTGGCGTAGATCTGACCTGAGATGCCTCCCCATCCTGTTAGAGATGCGTCTGTGAACACCTGAGTGTAATGAAGGACACAACCTAATTCCAAAATTTGATGTCCTGCAAAACCCGACCCTGGTCTTGCTTTGGATCTAGCTTGAGATGACCAAACCATCTCTGGAGGTCCCTCATATGCAGCAAGCCCAGCCGCACCACCTTGTGAGCTGCTGCCATGAGCCCCAGGAGGGACATAACAGCGCCTGCTGTGATCACATGACGCAAAGCTTCCAGCAACTGTGTTGTCAGTCGGAGACCTGGCAAGGATCAACCAGTCATCCAGATAGGTCAAGATCCTCACCCCACTTGCTCTCATTGGTTCCAGTGCTGCCTCCACACACTTGGTGAAGGTCCTGGGTGCCAGAGAGTAGCCGAACGGGAGTCAAGTGTATTGACACACTTGATCCTCGAGGGTGAAACGCAAGTATTTGACTATCGAAACTTCAAATGATGCGTTGGTCAGGTCAATAGATGTGATCCAATCCCCTGGACTTACACCTGTCAGCAGTCCTTAGCTGCAGTTTATTCTACCGGTGATTTGACTCTAACCTGAGTTGAGCTGGTCTCAGTAATCAGTTTGCATGAATGTTGATTGTGTGCAGGAACAAAAGTTCTTAGCATCAAGCAGAGTATACTTTATTATTTTCTTACTTTATATTTGATCATCTTATAGCATTAATTTATTTATGCGGATATGTTTATAAGAATTTTAATAGTTAGAAACATTCTAAAAAACACACATAACATACATTATTTAAGTCTCAAAGAAATAAACTTTAATATTTTCTTTGAGACAAGTTTATATTTCTTACATTTACCTTTAAATGATGAGATAAAAGATGTTGAATTATTTACGACAGTTGATGCAATATTTGACCTCTGACTCGTATTCTTACGAGGTCCACCTGGTATTGAAACCTCGACATAAAAGATTGTTCAAAAAAAGATTCTGTATTTTAAGCTTGTTATTCTTCTTCTATTTATTCTTCTTCTTTTCCACGATACAATTGTTCCATTTTAAGATCAATTCTAACAGAAAGGAAATGACATCACACATAGTACAAATCTTTATTTTTCATCTTAGGTAACGTCCACTTCAAGATAGTTCTGTGAAGAAACAAATCATTTCTATTTCAAACAAAGACTTGCTAACAAGTAACAAATGAATGTTCACTGCCTTTGTCTTCCTCAGATTTTCTTCAGAGAAATCCACACAGAATTAAGTTTTTATCTCACATAGGAGCCGAAAAATATGAAGCATGTTTTGATAATCGCTACCATTTCAGTCGAGCCACAAAAGAACCGAAATTCAGTAGCAAACCTATAATTCTAAAGAACAGATTACTGTGAAAAATAATCCCCCTGAACTGAACTTTAACCTCACAGAGCTACATGTGTCTGAAGTGAACTTTAACCTCACAGAGCTACATGTGTCTGAAGTGAACTTTAACCTCACAGAGCTACATGTGTCTGAAGCGAACTTTAACCTCACAGAGCTACATGTGTCTGAAGCGAACTTTAACCTCACAGAGCTACATGTGTCTGAAGTGAACTTTAACCTCACAGAGCTACATGTGTCTGAAGTGAACTTTAACCTCACAGAGCTACATGTGTCTGAAGTGAACTTTAACCTCACAGAGCTACATGTGTCTGAAGTGAACTTTAACCTCACAGAGCTACATGTGTCTGAAGTGAACTTTAACCTCACAGAGCTACATGTGTCTGAAGCGAACTTTAACCTCACAGAGTTACATGTGTCTGAAGTGAACTTTAACCTCACAGAGTTACATGTGTCCGAAGTGAACTTTAACCTCACAGAGTTACATGTGTCCGAAGTGAACTTTAACCTCACAGAGCTACATGTGTCTGAAGTGAACTTTAACCTCACAGAGCTACATGTGTCTGAAGTGAACTTTAACCTCACAGAGCTACATGTGTCTGAAGTGAACTTTAACCTCACAGAGCTACATGTGTCTGAAGCGAACTTTAACCTCACAGAGCTACATGTGTCTGAAGTGAACTTTAACCTCACAGAGTTACATGTGTCTGAAGTGAACTTTAACCTCACAGAGTTACATGTGTCTGAAGTGAACTTTAACCTCACAGAGTTACATGTGTCCGAAGTGAACTTTAACCTCACAGAGCTACATGTGTTTGAAGGGAACTTTAACCTCACAGAGCTACATGTGTCTGAAGTGAACTTTAACCTCACAGAGCTACATGTGTCTGAAGTGAACTTTAACCTCACAGAGCTACATGTGTCTGAAGTGAACTTTAACCTCACAGAGCTACATGTGTCTGAAGTGAACTTTAACCTCACAGAGCTACATGTGTCTGAAGTGAACTTTAACCTCACAGAGCTACATGTGTCTGAAGCGAACTTTAACCTCACAGAGCTACATGTGTCTGAAGTGAACTTTAACCTCACAGAGGTACATGTGTCTGAAGTGAACTTTAACCTCACAGAGTTACATGTGTCTGAAGTGAACTTTAACCTCACAGAGTTACATGTGTCCGAAGTGAACTTTAACCTCACAGAGCTACATGTGTTTGAAGGGAACTTTAACCTCACAGAGCTACATGTGTCTGAAGTGAACTTTAACCTCACAGAGCTACATGTGTCTGAAGTGAACTTTAACCTCACAGAGCTACATGTGTCTGAAGTGAACTTTAACCTCACAGAGCTACACGTGTCTGAAGTGAACTTTAACCTCACAGAGCTACATGTGTCTGAAGTGAACTTTAACCTCACAGAGCTACATGTGTCTGAAGTGAACTTTAACCTCACAGAGCTACATGTGTCTGAAGTGAACTTTAACCTCACAGAGCTACATGTGTCTGAAGTGAACTTTAACCTCACAGAGCTACATGTGTCTGAAGTGAACTTTAACCTCACAGAGCTACATGTGTCTGAAGTGAACTTTAACATCACAGAGCTACATGTGTCTGAAGTGAACTTTAACCTCACAGAGCTACATGTGTCTGAAGTGAACTTTAACCTCACAGAGCTACATGTGTCTCAAGTGAACTTTAACCTCACAGAGCTACATGTGTCTGAAGTGAACTTTAACCTCACAGAGCTACATGTGTCTGAAGTGAACTTTAACCTCACAGAGCTACATGTGTCTGAAGTGATCTTTCCAAACCTTGACGTCCATGAAGAGATACAATCACCTGTGAGGACGATCATCAGTTTCTTCTCCTCTGTTGCTGATGTGTCAGAGCCCAGTGTGGGGCTGTAGCAGAGACGAAGATCTGTAACTGTGAGAACAAATATATTTCAACCTTACACACTAATGTATGAGCTGAGCAGGTTCGTTCTCTTTTTTGAACACACACAGTTACTCAGCAGAATGTTGCTTCAAACACACTTTATGAATCGTAGAAGTGAAAATAGTCGAAGCCACACCTTGAATAATCCCTGTGCACGTGCAGCGACTGAGTGTCCAGCAGCAAACCACACCAGGGGAAGAGACAGAGACGGGGCAGGGCGTCAATGGTAGGATGGGGACCTGGTGACGTTTGGAAGTTGGTCACCATGTTCTGGTGGTCGACGACAAGTCCGTACTCCTGCACCCTGGAGAGCAAAGTCCTGGTGAAAAAGATGAGAAGTTTATATTTGGCTCAAATGGTTGATGTAAAAAGTCAAACTCACGTTAGAAAAGACTCTGCTCGACATTTGTCTGTTGTAATCAACAGGAAATCATCGACCAGCCTCATCAAACATCTGCAGACACAGAAAGAAAGGTTGTTATACGGAACTGGCTCCCCCTGCTGGCGACACGACACAATGACATCTGTCAACTTCACGACAAACGGACACTTTGTCTTTAGGAAGATCTTGAAACAGCGTGTTCTCCATGTGACCATAGTAGAGGCAGCGGAGCAGACTAGACACCACAGAGCCTCGAGGAATACCTTGACCTTGACGGTACATTCTGGAGGACAAAGAAGATCAGATCTTAGGTTGTAAAGTAAAGATGAGAAAATCAAGCCAGAAAACATGGAGGCTACAAACATCCCCTCAGAACACGTCAGTGATTCTTGACCAAGCATTTATTAAAAATAATTATTATTATTTATGGTTAAAATTCAACATCTGTCCAACAATGACAAGAACATTCTTCTGTCCACGTCTGCTTCTCTCACATCCGTCGATACTGACTCTGTCTGAGCAGAAAGAAAAGTTAAAAATGAACACTAACCTCCTCCTGTACTCAACGATGGTCCCAGACAACAACCCAGTGAAGAAGTCCAGCTGCTCTTTCACACAATCGTCTGTGGAGAAATGCTGGAAGAAATAAAGATGAAGTGACGAACACAGACTTATTGTATAGTTTCCAGATAAATGCAGCGTAACAGCCGGAGAAAATGAAAACTACGATGAAGAAAATACTTTCAAGGTCATTCTTACCTTCTCTACCAGAACAGTGTGATGAGCTTTCTTGCTTTTCTGCAGCGACGCAACAAAGTTCTTCATGTTGGCTGTTCCTGCAGCTCCGTGGATGATAGTCGCCTGTTTCCACAACACAAATGAGTCGCTTCAGATACACAACGACACAACACGTAAATAAAAAGAACATTTAATGTTCATTTAATGTAGTTCTGACTTCATTGTGTTTCTGTGATCAGTAAACTCACCTCTCGCACAAAAGTCTTCCGAAGACCTTCTTCCGAGTCGGCCCAGATTTTGGCAAAAGTTCGTACGTTGAAAACAATGTCCTCGACTGATGAAAGCACTTGACCTATGACCTCTTGAAGCTTCTCGTGAGGGTCGTGACCTCCACTAACAACCGCCTTGTTCAGGTGAAAACACAAACTGAGTTAAAGGTTAAAAAATAATCTAATGTTGAAGCTTTTTTTCTCTTTTGTGCTCATTTTCAAATCCATAAATATTAGGTTATAAATGTCATGTAAAAACATCTTAAACACGCCTTGTTTTAATAGACAAACATCACTAAAATCAATAATGTTATATTGATTATAATCATGTTATATTTACACACAGGAAACAGTCAGAATGTTTGTCCCTCGTTACAACAAATTAATAATTTCTCTCAAATGAAACATCATGAATAGTGTTGGGCGACTTACTTTAAAATAGTAACTTAGTTACAATTACTAGTTACTTCTTTCAAAAACAACCCAGTTTCTTTACTTTTTAATAGGGAAAGTTTTTGTAAGAGAGAAACATTTGTACAAGTGTACGGGTCAGTGTAAGTTTGGATGCTGTGATTAAACAAATCACACAAAAAGGTAAGAACAATAAATGAATAAAACAAATAGAAATAAAAGATTAAATGCACTGATGGTCATTTTTGTGGCAGATGCAGATGTTCAACTCACGTATCCATTCTTCATTCACTTTTAAAGTAATAACATAGAGTTCTAACTTTCTATCATGTATGGATATAAAAAGCATCTCATAAAAAATAGAAGTAAAAAGACGCTTTTGTTACAGCAAACCTTTACTCCCAACACTGATGATATATATATACTTAGTAACTATGGGCTTATTTTTGTCTCATAATTATGTGTACATGCACAGAGGGTGATCTGAAAATATTTAATGGTTGTACGAGCGATTTAATATTTCTAACTTGTATTTTGGCATTTACAAATACATTTTTACTTTTATATACTGTATATCATTTAAAAAAAAAATGTAAATGGTAAAACTTGAAATTCTGTGTGTGAAATTACATTCACATGTCAGATGCAATAACAAAGACTCATTTACAAGTCTTGCAAATGAAAATGATATATTTAGAAATAAAAATGTATTTTTAAATACCAAAAATACAAGTTAATAAGCGGATATCTACCAATGATCTCTTTAAATAATGTTTTAAGTCAATGTCTCCAGGTGTAGCAAAGATACCTTAACAAAGTAAAAGGGTTCGGCTCTGTTGTCCTTCAATGGCAGGAAGGAGGACAGAACTCGGTGAATGTCGCTCTTTCCCCAAACTGTGGAGCCGAGGAGAGACGGAGACTCTCGCACGAGGGCAAGCAAGACTGCATGTAAGTCGTGAAGATCCTGTGAAACTGGACATGAAGGATGAGACCAACAATAAACATCACATCCATGTGTGCAAGTGAGGATCAACAAGAGGTGAAACACATTTGTACCTGTGTTTTGACCTTCACCCCCATGACCCCAGTGATCGCTCTCATTCCACCCGTCTCTGGAACGAAGCGAAGGCGGGAGACGACGCTTGTACTGGGGAGGGACGCGACCTCGTCTGCACTCAACTCTTCCAGCTGGCATTTAGAAACGTGATTTCTAAAAGTCGCACAAACACATGAGACTTAGAGTTGTTGAGTGGAGAACGTTATAAAAGACTTCAGGCTGAAGAAAAAGGAAGCAAAAGAAGAAGAGGAAAAATAACCCACAGACATGTTCAACATTTTAAGAAGCATCTGTCTCGCCTGCAGTTAAATCAAAACTCTGCAGCGAGAATTCTGAGCCGCTCTAGTAGAAGAACTCGCATTTCTCTGATTCTTAAAACTCCTCATTGGCTGCCAGTTTCTTTCAGTACCATTTTAAAATGCTTCCTCCTCGAGGTATTTTGACGTTTCCATGAGCAGCAAGTGAACTTCACATAGTTCTCACACACAGTTTAAAACCTTTACACAGCAGACATGTTTGTTGTCGTTTGTTCCCGTGCACCTGTGCAGAGCCTGTGCAGGTGGGAAGAGGTAAAGTATGAGCCGCCAGTCATCAGTTTTTTTTAACACAGTTCCCAGATATCTGCTGATTATGATCAGTGGTCGATTGATTGAACACAACGAGCACAGACTGAAGACTTCAAGCCTTTAAATCTTGAGATAATTGAATGACTTTCATGTCGGTCCTCGTGTACAGGACACTGTAGTTGTGACGTCATCAGCAATGTTCCTTCACTTGTGTTCACCTGAAAGCCAAGTTCTGTAATTCAGCCCAGACATCGTAGCGATAGAACTTGAGAGTTTTCTTCCGTCCGACTCTCTCAGTGGCGTAGAAGCAGGATCTGACCAAGCCAGTCACGTAACAGCCAAGAAGCCAGGCCAGGAAGTGACCCAGCAGGCGTGTGCGATATGCCAGCTCACTGGGGGGAATCCTTCCTGTCCAGGAAGAGTGAAGACAGCATGAGAGCTGGTAGGACGACCATCAGGGGCCTCATGTACTTACACTAAAAATGTACACACTGAGAAGTTCACATCAGAGACGCATCAACAATGTTTGTTGTTACATGTCTGGATAGTAAAGTATTCACACACATGTTTCTCTTTCTACACACTGATGATTCTTGTTCATTTACGACAACATGATGAGTTTTATACACGAGTGTTCATCAGTTATTTTAGACAATTTAGAAAAATTGTCAGAAAATATAGGCTTGTTTTGATAACATATTAAAATGATCCACCAGAAGCTGAACAGGTTTGAACTGAAGCTCAGCAAGAGCAGGTTTTCCTCATGTGATCTGAGCATCTCCTTGAAAAAAACACACTTTCAGTATCACATGATGACTATATGTATGTAAACAGGAAACACTTTTATTCCATAAACGTAATATAAATACGCATGTTATCCAAACAATCGGGAGATTATTACTAACATCATTAAAAGTCACTGATTCTCTGCAAGAAACTATTCGTGTTAAAGAGCATATTTCTTCTGTAAATTAAATCTTGTTGACCATAACAACGTCCACTCTGCTGTGATTGGTCAAGCATGGAGGTTTGTCACTGCACGTCATCAATCCCCAGAATACTCGCTCCAAGGGACTCGTTGTATAAACAAAGCGGGGCGTGTCTACAGCTGGAGGAGTGGTGCCATTATTACGTCATAATGGACTCTTGTAACCTCTCGTTCGCCCAGATCTCAGAGCAGCTTTATAAAGTAATGAGTTGAAAACATGGTCGTGATGCTATTAAAAGGTGAGAAATCTTTACTGCAGCTAATACGCCAAAAATCCATGACGACAAAAGGCTAGAGAAATCTAATACTTTAAGGAACATGCAAGATTGTATTCTCAGGTTGTTTTTATACGATGAGTTAAAGAAGTAGCGTCATGTTTTTCTTTTAACTTATACTATTCAATTGTTCTCATTACCTGTCTTGTTGAACTGCAACCAGTTGCAATCGTTGACTTTCATCTTCAACATCACTTCCTCGACTGATATCTTCTCAAACCTGCCACTGCGCAGGAAGCGTCCGACTCTGACGTAGACGTGTCGTCGGTTGTCCTCCGAGCCCCAGAGCTCCGAGGGTATGACGGCGTCGAGGCACTTCCTCGCGAACAGAGAGACGCGGTGAGCTGCACAGCACTGGCGAAGGAGGAGGTTCAAGTCCTCGCGCCCATCCCTCGCCCTCCTCACTCGTGGACACAGTCTGTGCAGGAATCTGGTGTAGGAACATCTCTGGTGCCGTCTCAGCAGCTGGCTGAACAACGGGACCATGTACAACCAGCGCCTGGGCAACTTCCTCTCGTCTTTCCCCAGTTCTTTGAGACACTTTGGACCACTGAGGAAAACCATCCTGACCAAATCTTCGCCAGTTAATCCTCTGGAAACATCCCCGGTCCTCCTCTTCCTGTTGAGGATGAACCCTTGGATTCCGGTGCCTCCGTATGCAAACTGCAGCGAGCGGATGAAAGTTTGTGCTGGAGGCACAGTTTTGTGAGGCGATTTTGAGGCGTTTTCTTGGTCCGGAACCAAACGTGTGTCGTCAAGAGATGTTGAATCAGTTACTACCTCTGGTTCTAAACTGGAGACTTCACACAATCGCCTCCTCTTTCCGGGACGTCTTGTAACTTCATCTTCATTCATTCGACACAATTTTCTCTTGACGGGAGCAGATCTGCCATCGTTTTTAGTTCTTGGAGGATTTTTGGTGCATGGTTTCTTTCTTAGAGCTGAAGGTGTTTTTGAATCTTTCTTGTTCTTTGTCCTGGACCAGGACTGGGGAAAGAACCTGGAGCTGGTCTCTGGGGTGGGAACTAGTTCATCGATGGGTGCACCACAAACTTGAAAGAGACATGTTGGGGGGACGGCCATGAATAAGGAGCAGTTCTCCAGCAGATACCGCGACAGATCAGAACCCAGACGGTTAATGATCTTCATCCACAGGTCACTAGAACGGATATAGGCAGCATTTTGATACAAATGACTTTGGAAATGAAAGCGATCAATAGTGTGGTCTCCCTGAGTGGAGCCGTCAATACTATAGCCTAATGTCAAGACGTTTCTCTTTTGTTTCTTCTTCAAAGTGTTCAGGGTGAAAGCCAGGAGTTCAGATGGGGAACAGATCTATGAAATCAATAAGCAACATCGTTATAACATTTACATTTCAACGTTTATATACTTGCATGTCATTTTTATTAAAAAATAAATAATAATAAACGCTTTTTTGCCTTTTACTTTCACTTAAAGTGAAAATTAAATTCACTCACTTTCTACTCGACCTCATGTCGACTAATGTTGGGATAATTTTCAGAGTCATCTGTTCTTTTTAGAGTTACAGACAAAAATGTTTGTTCATTTTAATGTAGCGACTGGAGCTCAGTTGTCTTCGCCTTCATCTTCGTGCATTGAAGCCTCGACCTTAGAAAGTGTTTTGAAATGCGCTTATGAGGATTAACCTATAGCTGGCGCTGAGAGACTAGAAGCTTCTACAACAAATTAAAATATAGATATATCCATTTATTTTTTTCGGTTGAGAAGTTAAAGTAAAATGAGTGAAATTTAAATTTTGGCTGAACTAACACTTCACATAAACGACTATCTGGTAAAATATGGAGACGTTGTAATACTTGTCATACAACTACATTTGATATTTGGAGGAGGACATGTTTTTATGCGAGTGAAGACAGTTCTTTATTCATGGAGGTTGTTTTGTTGTATCTGTTTGGTGTGTGTTATGAATACAGTTGATATGGCCGAGTTGTGTTCTTCTACATGTTGACATCTTCCTTTTAGTTTGTCAATTTGTTGGTTCTATCCTTCCTTACGTTTATGGCAGGAGGCCATCAACATATGCTGTGTCTCAAATCGCTTACTACTCTTAGTATACTAGAAGTTAGTGTGCATCAGTTTAGTGTACGTACTAACTAGTAACTAATCCTCCACAGATAGTATGTCTCAAATCAAACTCTGCTGCTACACACTAACAGGAAATGACGCGACAGCTTCTTCTTCTACTTCTATTTAACGATGATTTCAACCAGCTGTAGGAACACTAGCGACACCTGCTGGCAGCACGTTTTGCAACAACTTTTGGAAAAAGAAATAAAGAAAAAATATGAGAAAATAAATATTTGAAAATGCACCTGTAAGTATATGAATATATATGAATATATATGAATATATATGACGTTAATTACTTTTAAAACGTCATTAAGATGGCGGCTGTTTAGTGTGGTTAGTGTCCATCAATCCATACTCAGTTTTGTGGGCGTGTTAGTACGCCAATTTAGTGTGCATGGCGCACTAAATATCGCATAATAAGAATTGAGACGCACTAACGCACTAAAAATACTAACTTTGAATACGCTAGTATGCGATTTGAGACACAGCACTACTATCTGTGGAGGATTAGTTACTAGTTAGTACGTACACTATCCTGATGCATACTAACTTCTAGTATACTAGGAGAAGTATGCGATTTGAGACACAGCACGAGTCTGGTTCTGCTTGAGGTTTCTGCCTTCTAAAAGGAAGTTTTCTTTTCTCCACTATAGTCTGACTTAAACGACAACATGTGTCGAGTTAACTTTGTCATAAGAAACTTTATATCAAATTGAATTAGTTTTGCTGAAAGGTTGTACTCGAACCATCCGAACACTGTTCGTGACGATAGGTGTCGCTCTTCAAACGAGTCCTGGACTGAACAGGTACATCACCTGCTCACAGCTCGGTGTCTCGACTGGAATCTCGTCGAAACAAACGAAAATGTTTTCAACAAAGGTTCTGAAGCTGCGCGAGTCCAAGTCCTGGACGAGCGACGGTTCGTGTCCCTCCGAGAACCAGATCCTCTTCGAGAACTCCTCGAGAGTCTCCACGTGAGGATACAAGGCGCGGAGAACGTCGAGGGCTGGAGACAGATCTGGAGAAGACATGTTTACCGCAGAGAATGCTCTGCAGACGCCGGTGACGTCTAAATCACCCGCCGTATCAATAACCAATGAGCGTGTCGCTTACTGAAAAGCGTCCAATCAGGAGTCTTAATACTAACAGGCGAAGTCAGTCGGTTTTTATTATTTTATTATCGTTTGTTGATTGTGTTTGTTATTAATACTTTAAACTAATATGAATCAATATGACGCATTTCTTATATGTCGCGTTTAATCAAAAAGCCGAGGAAAGTAAAGATTTCGAAACAGATATAAATTTACTTAAATCATTGTTTTATTGGATAACAAACATAATTTGTAATACAAATTTAAAAAGTAGATCATTTTTACATGTTCTTGAATTAATGTTTAAAAATGCAACAAAAAAAAGCTTAATCTTGCTGACGTCTTAGAAAAAAATATGAAAAATTAATTACATGAATTTAATAATGTATCTTTTTAAAATAACGTGTGTATTCGTGTTAAAATGACTCCAAACGTATTGTTTTGTTGCCTGAAGAGTCATTCACACAGTAGCTCAACAAGTTTAGAGAAAGTGGGTGAAAAAAAAAAGACTTTTTCAACCATGCAAGTAAGTAAGTCATTTTTATTTGTATAGCGCTTTTCCAGACCAGGGTCACAAAGCGCTTAAACTATCAAAACAATATGTGTGGGTTTAGACAACATGCTTCCATTAAAACCAAGCAGTCGCTTCTTAACTTCTCTATTTTTATTTCTATTTATATTATTTCAGGTTAATTCAACCCATGATATTGATTTGAGTCTTTTTACATGAACACAGGTTAAGGTGACAGTCAGTGATGCTTTGAGTTAAGTTATGTACCACTCAGCATGAAGTCTCAAGTTCTAGTTGTAGTTACTTGTGTGTTATTCATGTAAACTAAGACGATCAATGTTGACCATATTAAAGAATAACTTTTACATAAAGAGCCAGTTTCCAACCAAAGAAACACTCAATCTTTTAGCAGGACAACCAACCAACAACAAAAAATTACAACAAGTTATATATTATTAGGAAAATGTTGTATATAAAAGTTAAAATATGGATATATATTGTATTTATATACAGTATAAACATATATTATGAAGATCATTTATATTAATCCTGTTCAGTTTTGTCATGTAATGTGAAGTTTCATAAATAATTGGGATGTTTTTCATTTATCGGGAACAAAAGTAAAGAGCAAATAAACAATGTACTCTGTTGGAATTATCAATGTAGCCACTAGCATGGCAGTGCTAGCTCGATATATACAGTATATGTACCGTGTTATCAAGTTCTTTAATCCATGGATCAACCTTAAGTCCAAAAAAAACAAACAAAAGCCGCGTGTTTAAGTTGCAAAATTCTAATTTCAACACATCAAATTCCAGTTAAACCTTTTCAACCTCCTCGCGTCACACTCCGTCAGCGTACACTTTGTGAGCT
>NC_141819.1:4635517-4673017 GCF_982586985.1 Callionymus lyra
ATCATCAAACACAGATGTTTCTTGAAGGAGTCAGTAGATCATCAAACACAGATGTTTCTTGAAGGAGTCAGTAGATCATCAACCACACATGTTTCTTGAAGGAGTCAGTAGATCATCAAACACAGATGTTTCTTGATGGAGTCAGTAGATCATCAAACACAGATGTTTCTTGAAGGAGTCAGTAGATCATCAAACACAGATGTTTCTTGAAGGAGTCAGTAGATCATCAAACACAGATGTTTCTTGAAGGAGTCAGTAGATCATCAACCACACATGTTTCTTGAAGGAGTCAGTAGATCATCAAACACAGATGTTTCTTGATGGAGTCAGTAGATCATCAAACACAGATGTTTCTTGAAGGAGTCAGTAGATCATCAAACACAGATGTTTCTTGAAGGAGTCAGTAGATCATCAAACACAGATGTTTCTTGAAGGAGTCAGTAGATCATCAAACACAGATGTTTCTTGAAGGAGTCAGTAGATCATCAACCACACATGTTTCTTGAAGGAGTCAGTAGATCATCAAACACAGATGTTTCTTGATGGAGTCAGTAGATCATCAAACACAGATGTTTCTTGAAGGAGTCAGTAGATCATCAAACACAGATGTTTCTTGAAGGAGTCAGTAGATCATCAAACACAGATGTTTCTTGAAGGAGTCAGTAGATCATCAAACACAGATGTTTCTTGATGGAGTCAGTAGATCATCAAACACAGATGTTTCTTGAAGGAGTCAGTAGATCATCAAACACAGATGTTTCTTGAAGGAGTCAGTAGATCATCAACCACACATGTTTCTTGAAGGAGTCAGTAGATCATCAAACACAGATGTTTCTTGATGGAGTCAGTAGATCATCAAACACAGATGTTTCTTGAAGGAGTCAGTAGATCATCAAACACAGATGTTTCTTGAAGGAGTCAGTAGATCATCAAACACAGATGTTTCTTGATGGAGTCAGTAGATCATCAAACACAGATGTTTCTTGAAGGAGTCAGTAGATCATCAACCACACATGTTTCTTGAAGGAGTCAGTAGATCATCAAACACAGATGTTTCTTGATGGAGTCAGTAGATCATCAAACACAGATGTTTCTTGAAGGAGTCAGTAGATCATCAAACACAGATGTTTCTTGAAGGAGTCAGTAGATCATCAAACACAGATGTTTCTTGAAGGAGTCAGTAGATCATCAAACACAGATGTTTCTTGATGGAGTCAGTAGATCATCAAACACAGATGTTTCTTGAAGGAGTCAGTAGATCATCAAACACAGATGTTTCTTGAAGGAGTCAGTATATCATCAACCACACATGTTTCTTGAAGGAGTCAGTAGATCATCAAACACAGATGTTTCTTGATGGAGTCAGTAGATCATCAAACACAGATGTTTCTTGAAGGAGTCAGTAGATCATCAAACACAGATGTTTCTTGAAGGAGTCAGTAGATCATCAAACACAGATGTTTCTTGAAGGAGTCAGTAGATCATCAAACACAGATGTTTCTTGAAGGAGTCAGTAGATCATCAACCACACATGTTTCTTGAAGGAGTCAGTAGATCATCAAACACAGATGTTTCTTGATGGAGTCAGTAGATCATCAAACACAGATGTTTCTTGAAGGAGTCAGTAGATCATCAAACACAGATGTTTCTTGAAGGAGTCAGTAGATCATCAAACACAGATGTTTCTTGAAGGAGTCAGTAGATCATCAAACACAGATGTTTCTTGAAGGAGTCAGTAGATCATCAACCACACATGTTTCTTGAAGGAGTCAGTAGATCATCAAACACAGATGTTTCTTGAAGGAGTCAGTAGATCATCAAACACAGATGTTTCTTGATGGAGTCAGTAGATCATCAAACACAGATGTTTCTTGAAGGAGTCAGTAGATCATCAAACACAGATGTTTCTTGAAGGAGTCAGTAGATCATCAAACACAGATGTTTCTTGAAGGAGTCAGTAGATCATCAAACACAGATGTTTCTTGATGGAGTCAGTAGATCATCAAACACAGATGTTTCTTGAAGGAGTCAGTAGATCATCAAACACAGATGTTTCTTGAAGGAGTCAGTAGATCATCAAACACAGATGTTTCTTGATGGAGTCAGTAGATCATCAAACACAGATGATTCTTGAAGGAGTCAGTAGATCATCAAACACAGAGATGGTTCCAAAGCGTAGGAGCAACAGTTTGGAAGGATTTCTCTCCTCCTGTCCGGAAGTTCAGGAACCATCAGTAGATTCTGATCCACAGACCTCAGAGCCAGATCTGTTTAGTCACTGGTGGGAACATGGCAACGTACAGAATATGCTTTAATGCCAATTCTAAATGTTGAACAACACATAACCCACATGGCTGATCCATCAGAAATATTCAGACTCAATTTGTGGAGTTCGAGGGTTTATCTCAGTCTACAGGAACTCAAGGGTACATTGAACCCTGCAAAGTAAAAGGCTGGATCTAGCCCACCTACTGGACACTGAGATCCAGGGTGCCATGGTCCACGCCAACATCAAGAATATCAACGAGATAGACAACTGACTTTTGAGTCTTCCTGGAGAAGAAAAGAGGAGAAAACATATCCACTCGCTGTTGTCGGACAATAACAAAGAATTGAACCAGTCCAGATCCAAGGACTGTTCTTAAAGACTTTATAAAAGTGAGTACCTGGAGTAAATCAAAGTTTTCTAGGACTTTCACTCACCAGGAGCTTTATCCTTTGCAGGCTCTATAAAACCACAGCTGCTATCATCCAAGTCTTGCAGGAACTCTTTGACATTGTAAGAGAACAACAGGAATATCCAGCCTCATGCTTCACAGTGGAGATTAATGGCAACGAAGGTCTTTTCAAACATTTACAAAACCTTCATATTTAAAGTATTAAACTTAACTTATTTAATAAAGCTCAAGGATCGATTTGCCTTTGAACGAACAGCGGAGACTCAATAATAGCATCTTCAACGCTAAGGTTAAGGAAAAAAAGACCTCATTGAGGCAACCTGCTCCCTTGCTAAACAGGAGTTAGCACATGTGGCAAAGACCAGAGGGCAAGAGGTTAGCCAGACATTTGGACACAACCACTGTGTTTTCTGGCTTGTCAAATAGAATACAGAAGGATCTAATTCAAGCAGTCAATGATGAGATACGAAATTATATTAAACGAGATTAATGCTGTAGAGGTCGACGAGACAACGGATGTCATAAAGAAAGAACAGATGTCTGTTATTTTGCGCCTTGTAGTGAAAACTGAGTGGGCTGTGATGTGAGGTCGGTGTTTTTAGGATCTGATGACATCAGAGATGACGGACGAGCCACTGCTGTAGCTTGCTTTGTCTTGGGAGTCTTGGAGAAATACAGCTGCGTTGAAAAGAACATATGATGGAGCTGCTGTGATGGCATCTGGGCTTAAAGGGGTACAGGCCAAAATTAAAGAAAAGGCAATGTTTACACACTAATATGCACAGAAACTGAATCTTGTGTTGTTGCATTCAGAAAAATGTATGCCTGAGACTAGAACTTTTTTTAAAAACACTTGATGGTCTAGGGTCATTTTTTAGTAGGTCCACGAATCGCACCCACTTACTGGATGATGTTGTGAAACGGCACTTAGAGCAGCTCCCACAAGATGGAGCTCAAATTCAAGGCTGCTGCAGACAACAAGCATGTACCAACCTGACCTTCTTGCTGCATTAAAAACCCTGACAACTGGGATAATGACACTCTAATGATGGCTGCTGGATACGATCGATGGCTGTCGAAGGCATCAACATGCTTTTAATTATGACATATGATGGCATTTTCAGTGAAACTGAAGCACTTTTTAGAGTACTGCAAAACAAAGTCATGGACATCGGATATTGTTGAGCGCGAATCCAAGACACCATTGGAGTTGTTGAAGAGACAGGATTGAGACGCACTTGAGTGATTTGAGGAGAAACGCAACAAACTTGGTCTAAACGACAAAAATCAGTTGATCAGGGATGAGAGAAAACAAATGTTCGAAAACATTATGGAGAACATCTGTGAACCAATGAAAGCTAGGTCTGATCATTTTGGTGAGCTAGCTTTCCTTGGTTTGGTCGACTGTACACAATTGAATGAGATGTCACAACATTTTGATGACACCAAGTTGAAGAGCCTGTCAAAATATGCAATACACCTCTGTGTTAACAGACTTCAGGACAGTGAGGGAGGAGTGTGACACCAAAACACATACATTACCTCCAACCTTATGGACGTAGATTTCTTTCTTTATTATTCAATCCAAAAAAAGTTCCTTCTATCAAAAAAGTCTTTATTTTTTTTGATTGAATTGAAAAAAGTTTTGAAGTATTTAATTTTTTTTACTGAACTCTTTATTTTTTAACTGAACTCTTTATTTTTTTGATTAAAGTGAAAAAAGTTTTGAAGTATTTTATTTTTGTGATTGAACTGTATTTTTTGATTAAACTCTTTATTTTTTGATTAAAGTGAAAAAAGTTTTTAAGTATTTTATTTTTTTGATTGAACTCTTTATCTTTTTTATTGAAGTGAAAAAAGTTTTGAAGAATTTTATTTTTTTGATTGAACTGTATTTTTTCATTGAACTCTTTACTTTTTTTATTGAACTCTTTATTTTTTGATTAAAGTGAAAAAAGTTTTGAAGTATTTTATTTTTTTGATTGAACTCAATTTTTGATTGAACTCTATTTTTTGATTGAAATCTTTATTTTTTGATTGAAGTGAAAAAAGTTTTGAAGTATTTTATTTTTTTGATTGAACTCTTTATTTTTTGATTGAACTCTTTAGTTTTTGATTGAAGTGAAAAAAGTTTTGAAGTTTTTTGATTGAAGTTTTTATTATTTTATTGAACTCTTTGTTTTTTGATTGAATTCTATTTTTTGATTGAACTCTTTATTCTTTTGATTGAAGTGAAATAAGTTTTGAAGTCTTTTATTTTTTTGATTGAACTCTTTATTTTTAGATTCAAGTCTTCATTTTTTTGATTGAACTCTTTTTTTTTATTGAACTCTTTATTTTTTGATTGAAGTGAAATAAGTTTTGAAGTATTTTTTTTTTGATTGAAGTCTTCATATTTTTGATTTAACTCTATTTTTTGGTTGAACTCTTTTTTTTTTAATTGAACTCTTTTTTTTTATTAAAGTGAAAAAAGTTTTGAAGTATTTTATTTGTTTGATTGAAGTCTTTATTATTTTATTGAGTTCTATTTTTTGATTTAATTCTTTATTTTTTTGATTAAGGTATAAAAAGTTTTGAAGTATTGTTTTTTTTGATTGAAGTTTTTATTATTTTATTGAAGTCTTTGTTTTTTGATTGAATTCTATTTTTTGATTTAATTCTTTATTTTTTTGATTTAATTCTTTATTTTTTTGATTAAGGTATAAAAAGTTTTGAAGTATTTTATTGCTTTGATTGACAGCTGGATGAAGGTCACTCTACTCTGGGATGGATACATCATGGCTGCCACTCGTGCAGAATGCTGCGTCACGCCTCCTGAAAGCACAAGCGTGATCACATCAATATTAGCCACACTCCACTGGCTACCAGTCAGTTTTAGGATAGATGTTCAAGTTATTTCAATTGTTTTTAAAGCATTAAATGGAGGCACCGAGTATCTCGCTGAACTGCTACACATTCATACTCCAGCTAGATCTCTTAGATCAGCCAACCAGCTATTGCTGGATGTTCCTGTGACAAAATGCAAGACCAGAGGAGCCTTTGCAGTGGCAGCTCCTCGGCTCTGTTGTGTGTGTGTGTCTTGATGTGTCCTGCATTGTGTGTCTTTTATGTCGTTTGAACTTGTGTTTTTTAGGAACCTGTACAGCACTTTGTTCGACCTCGTGGTTTTTAAACATGCTTTATGAATAAAATTTGACTTGACTTGACATTTAGAGAACAAGTGGTGATTTTTGAAGTTTTCTCACTTACAAAGCGTCTGTGCATTGAAGTGCACGTCTGGGAGGAACACGTCTGTCCTCCATGTTCAACACCTTCTGTGTGTGACCTCTTTTCTTTGCTTCTGACCTTGTGAGGGTCAACTGGATGGAGGCCAAACGCCAAGAGGAGTCTCGAAGAGGACGGTTAGAATTAAACACCGGGTCTTCTGGAGCAGAACCTCAATATCTTCTCAACACCGGAACATGGAAGTCTGTGATCGTCAGATGGAGTGACAAAATCCAGTCTTCTGGAATCTTGCCATTTAGCAGACCTTTGACCAGGTGATCGTCTGTAGACAAGCCACCCCCCAAAATATGGATTTAGTGATGAACACAGACTATAATTTCTCTACCAGAAAAGCGTGATGATCTTTCTTGCTTTTCTTGAACTGCACCAGACCAATGTCCTTATGTCTGAACTGACTTTAGGTCCAATTACATTCATCTCCTCAGCAGTCTTCCTCAGTCCTCAAGATCAATCCTCAAAACTAAGGAATGAGGTTCATCTGAGGACTTAGAAATGGGACTCCCCTTAAAAGCAGATTCGTCATCATAGGTCGTCCATTACCGTCGACAGAATATGTTTTACAACAACAGAACCTGCAAGAATGGCTCCAGCAACAGTGTTGATGGTGGACTTTAGACATGTTTTTATCAGCTGCCAGACGCAGAGATGTTCCTCAGAGAAGAGTTTAGAAGTTGGTCAGTTCATCTGAGGAGTTCATGTTCATACTGTACAGAAATGAGAATCATTTGCTTTGACTCAGAAGAAATAAGCTTTAATAATCCACTGAGCTGCTGCCACCATCTTGAGGAAAAATGCATGTTAGATGTTCATCTTTTTTTCAAGATGTTTTGGAGGTTGTAAGACATTAATATGACAATGACTATCAGAAGTTCAATCTTTCAGGTACTTCCTCGTATAACTCTGTCAATCTACCATAAATGTAGAAATAAAGGTGCAGCAGTTTTTACATGTGAGCTGCTGTGATGAGTGTTTGTTGATGCAGTGATTTTGTGTGTAAGTCAGAGTCAGAGATGCTGCAGAGGTTTATTCTCCTGTCAAGATTGTTTTGTATGAATCCAAACATTGCTGCAAATGTGTCTTATTTTAATTCGCTATTTTATTCTGCACTGACACCAATAAAGCAACAAATGTTACTGATTCAGATTCTGAGAGTAAAGGTCGAGTCACAGCCAGTTGTTAAGGTCCAGAGGAACCAGAACTTTGGACCGGTGCAGGCTCAGAGTCATAGATAAGTATTTTATGAAGTATATATAAATGAATAATCTACAGTAATCCAAGACAAGGACAAACCAGGACAGTACAGAACAAACATCAGTCACAGCAATAACATCAACACCTGTCAGTTACCATGATTGTAAGAAAGTATTTTTGATTGACTTGAAATAAGAGTCACTCGGGGTCAGAGGTGACAAAGTTAACCTGTGATGTCATCACTCTTCCTTCTCTCACGTCTGTTCCACACTTTATTTGACTTTTGTCTTTCCTTGAACGATCAAAGATGCTTCAGAGCTTTTAACAGATCAACGATGAGCGAGTCTGGTTCTGACCGGTCAAGTTCTTATGGTTACAATCTGCTGACTCTGAAGGTTCATCAATGACGACAAACCTTCTAGAATAAAAGGATTATTTCATAAGTTTTAGACTCACACGACTGTGTGAACCTCTCAGTTCAAGTACGAATAAAAAAGGCAAACGAAGAAAGAAAAGGTTAACACATGAAGCTGAAGTTGAATAAAATACTTGTTCTCCGTTCATTCTCTTCATCCCTCTAACTGACAATAGGTTCTACACCCTGTCAGTAGTTCTTCACACGAGCACTGGCCTCTTTTACTCCGTCAGCAACGACACAATCCATCACTCTTCACTTTTTATTACAGTATTTACAACCTGACCATGTTTTAAATGAAAGTAAAACCTTGTTTGACAGAGTTGGGCGACAGTTTTGCACAAGTGCACTCATTACAAAACACAACTTAATAATGGATTTGAAGAAGAAACAATTTATTTAGACATTATTGTGACAATGAGTGATGTTTTGTTTCCAGTGTGTGTCAGTGTCGTTGTGTGTGTGTGTCGTCAGATCAACAATAATGTGTTTGGTTATAAAAGACGTGATACTAACTAAACCAACCTTTGAATCATTGCAAACAAAACAAAGACCTTCATATAAATGTGTTTTGACGTGATGAGGTTTCTGATGGTTTTGATCGCTGACACTACAGCTTCTTCTACCATCTAGAAGGATCTCATTTTACCCAAAATATTTTTGACAGAAAACCTCCATTAAAGTTAACGATGAATTTTTCTTTTTACTTGCTAAACACAGCTTTACACTTGAATTAAAGTAAATATGAATCAGACACAAGAAGGTGATCTATTCATTTATATGTAATACATGTTGAAGAACAAATGTGTCCCTATGTCTTTGTAAATGTGTCATTATAAGAGAAATGATGATGGTTTGATATTAAACATTATGAGTTGCATGTTGTTGAATGAATCATTGAATAATATGTTCTTTCCACTTATAATCAAATGAAATATAAACATAAACTCACCAGTCATGAACATCACTGCACGTCATTAACTACTTAAATGTTATTATAAAGATACTGGTTCAGTAAATAGTTTGTCGTCTTCCAGTCGCTTTTAAAATATGTGTTTTGTAAATGAATAAACTTGCACAAAATGGTCGTTGATCTCGATAAAACAATGATTACTTTAATTTAGTGTTTTTTGACTTAAGTTGTGTTTTTGAACGTGATGCGTCACATCCGTCAAAACATCGTCACTTCATGTTTGTGAATACTGTAATGAGATTCTTCATTCATAATCCTGAGGATTGTGTTACGGCCTTGTGAAGGTCGTTCACAAGGAGTCTGGTTCTGATTGAGGTTTCTGCCTCAGATGATGTTTTCCTGGTCACTGTTGCTCTTGAGATTTGCTGGAACATCTTTTTCTTATATTGATAATAATAATAATAATAATAATAATAATAATAATAATAATAATAATAATAATAATAATAATAATAATAATAATAATAATAATATTACATAGATTTTATTTTTTGTTCTATATTTTGTTAAACAGTGAAAACAACCAAAGTCTTCTCTGGTCCTTCAACATCTAATGATCTTTATGATCCTGGAGGTGAAAGATAATCATCTAATGTTAATCATTAAAGACTTCTGAGTCACATGATCTCCACATACTTTTATTTCAGTCCTGATCTTTGATACCAGCGTCAGAAGGAGTTGATCAGTGTCTTGTTCCATCAGTTCTGGTCAGAAGAAGCTGAATTCTGCTCCAACATGGACCTGAGACCACAGAAGAGAAGAAAGCTGCAGACAGGTCAGTGACTCTCTGACTCTCACACAAGTCAGCAGTTGATGAAATGAAATGAATCACAACGAGACGATCCATGTTGATGTTTTTAAACAACTGCAGCTCAATCTACAAATGATGACACAGACAATCTGTGTGTGAGTGTGTGTGGTTTTTTTTTGTGTGTGTGCGTTTTTTCACGTGTGTGTTATTTTTTGTGTCTGCTTTTTTCCATGTGTGTGTTGGTGTGCGTGTTATTTCTTTGTGTGTGTGCGTTTGTGCTTTTTTCCATGTGTGAGTGTGTGTGTGTGTGTGTGTGTGTGTGTGTGTGTGTGTGTGTGTGTGTGTGTGTGTGTGTGTGTGTGTGTGTGTGTGTGTGTGTGTGTGTGTGTGTTTGTGTGGATGTAAGTGTTATGTCCTTGTGTGCGTTTGTGGATTTTTCTGTGTTCGTGTGTGCGTGTTGTTCTATGTGTGAGTGTGTTTGTGTGTGTGCCTGAGAGTGTGTGTGTGTGTGTGTAGGTGTGTGTGTGTGTCTGTGTGTGTATTTGTGTGTTGGTGTGCATCTATGTGTGTGTGTGCGGGTGAGTGTTATTTCCTTGCGTGCGTTTGTGAATTTTTCCATGTGTGTGTGTGTGTGTGTGTGTGTGTGTGTATTATGAAGACCTTTGAACTGGTGCGGACAGAGATCGACAGATAAGATTCTTTTATAACAACTTAACAGTTTGACTTCCTGCTGAGGAAGAAAATAGTTCTTCACACTTGTTAGTTCTGCTGTTTCTGATGATAATACATTAACACACAAGATGGTATCAACAAACTCAATTCTATATTCAAGGATATTTCTGCTGGAAACTCGTTCAGATCAAGAAACTCTTCTTGAAAAGGAAAAACTGCAGTCTCTGAGAACTTCTTCATCTTTTCTCTACTCACTCTGTGACGTTTGAAAATAAAAATATTATTTCCTCAGTTGAACAGAAACACGTGAAATATGTGTGTTTTCCTCTCATGTGAACAACGAGTGTCAGTGGAGGAAGAAGTGAAGAGCTGCATTATTTCAACATCAATCATTTGAAATGTTGGAAAGGATTTGGGTTAAAAGTGAAATGAAAATATCTGTAAAATACAAATGTAACACAACAACTTTAGATGTTGACAAGAATGTCATGAGTGTGTTTGTGTGAAGGTGAAGAACCTGCTGGACCTGGACCAAGATCTGGACCAGAACCCTGCTGTGTGTCTCTGAAGAGTGATGCTTCAATGCCTAGATGGATGGACTTCAGAGGAAGTGAAGAGTCTCCAGGTGTGAGGTGAGAGTGAACAAGTGTGACAGTTTTTTATTGTGTTTTGTTGTTTTTTAACTTGCCGTCTATTCACTTATTTGTTTTTGTGTTGAAACATTATTTATATATTTTTGCCATTAGCCAACAACGAGAGGCATCATTTTAATTAATAATTAACGTTACAAAATAGGCTTCCTCTCGATTTTTTTTCTTTTTGTTTATCAATCAATATTCTCACATTATTGACACCAGATAGTTTATTCTGAAGAATGTACTACCTTAGAATTGTTAAGATTTGTTAGACTACTTTATTATTAACTTACAGAGTAGAAAGTTGTTGAGGCTTGTTACGTGACTTTCTGGAATTCCAAATTTGCATTAAAGTCAGTTAAAAGTGTGGAGTTAAAAACCCTCGACTCCAATTGTGCCACAACTTCACATAGCAGTGTCTTCTTTTTTGAGGCTGCAGACCCTAAACTTATGTGAGCACATAATACCTCCTGGACAACTGGGTGAGCAAACCGAGCGCACCTCCACAAACTGAACCAAAGCCTGGCTTGTATACATGCATTTATCTGAAGCTTTTCACAAGAGAATGATCACAAATAACGATCTCCTCAACAACACTGAACACAAATAAATAAGTGAATGGATGGCAAGTTTGCTGCTGTAGCAACAACACAATAAATAAATAACATTTATAAACATCAACACCGAGGCTCAATCCCTGAACTCCTGCTTTAAAGCTGTTGGTTCTAGTCATGATCCATTCAATGTTCTGTCATTACGCGCACTACAAATCCAGCGTCTGATGGTTTGACTTGGATAGTTTTTTTGTTTTTTTTTAAGATTTCTTTATTGAATTTTCAAAGTAAAGAAAAACACAAAACAAATAAAGAAGGAAAATAAAAACAAAACAACAAAAGCTCAGACTAAAGTTCAGTTGACATTTCTCTTCTTTTGAGGAAGTCAAATAAACTCCAAATGTAATAAATATGTCCAGCTTGTTCTTTCTAAAGAAACATTCGTAAAAAGTCAATCCCTTGATCCATTTTTAGCACCTCCATGTCTTCATTCTCACTCATTCTACTTCTGTGTTCAAGATCAAAGCAGCAGCAAGAACCTGCTGGACCTGGACCAAGATCTGGACCAGAACCCTGCTGTGTGTCTCTGAAGAGTGATCGTTCAATGGGGAGATGGATTGACTTCAGAGGAAGTGAAGAGTCTCCAGGTGTGAGGTGAGAGTGAACAAGTGTGAGTCTACCAGGTTCATACACATTAAACCAGAGAACTTCACTTCACTCACATCACCAGCAGGGGGAGATAAAGACACAATTAAAAACCTCAAACGTTGCTTTCACAGTTGTAGTGCAGAGGTGGACATGTGCAGCAGTGTGAGGACATCTAGTGGTTCAGCTGGTGAATACCAGGATAGAAACAGATGAGAGTTGATCAGAGTTGTGTTTTCATCAGGATCCAGCAGGAGGAACCAGAATATTCTTGACTGTTGTGAGTCTTTGAAGAATAAGACCAAGAAGAATCATTTTTATATTAAAATATTCAAAATAAACAGTTTAGCTTGACAAGATTTAAGTTCTAATGGAGATGTATGTGGGTTTTAAAAGGAACCTTCTAGTTTACTTATGATCAGAACCTTCAACACGACAAGAGTTTATTTACACTCTGATTTCATCTCTTCTTCTCAGAGTGGACCATCACAACTCAGAGCTTCTCATTGGTCAGCAACATCCCTCACAACTGGAAATCAAACGGCAGGTATGTTCATAAACTAGAGGAGGTCCTCATCCTAGAGGTTCCTTCTGTTCATCATCCTTCAGCTGAATCCAAGTTAAAGCTTCTGGTCTTTGTGGTTCTTGAGATGATCCACTATCACTCTGACTTTCTTCTCTGTGATTCTGTTCCAGTCACTGGAGAGAAACTTCTACAACTATATGCAGAAGGAGCTGAAGAGAGTCTGGAGGTTTGTGAGTCCAGAGACTCCACAGACTGAGGAGGAAGATGAGAAGTGGAGAAGCATCAGAGAAGAATTCCTGAAGATCACAGTTCATCTCCTGAAGGACATGGAGGAGGAGGATCTGGCCGAGCGTCTGTGGAGCAGTAAGAACATGTGAACAAACATGATGAAGATGAAGAACACTTGCATCAGATCTGAAGATTTTACTCCATTTTCACCTTCTACAATCTTCTGACTCGTGTGACTTATGTCTTCATTCAGGAAGTCTTGCTTCAGAGTGTGGAGGACGACTGAAGAGGAGCCTGAAGAAGAAGTTCCACAGTGTGTCTGAAGGGGTCGCTAAAGCAGGAAACTCTGCTCCTCTGAATGAGATCTTCACTGAGCTCTACATCACTGAGGGGGGCACAGACCAGGTCAACCAGGAGCACGAGGTCCGACAGATCGAAGCAGCCACCAGGAACCAGACCAGACCAGAAAACACCATCAGACAAGAAGACCTCTTTAAAGCCTCACCTGACAGAGAACGACCAATCAGAACACTGCTGACGAAGGGCGTGGCTGGCATTGGGAAGACCCTCCTAACACAGAAGGTCACTCTGGACTGGGCTGAAGACAAAGCCCATCAGAACTTCCACTTCATTTTCCTTTCACCTTCAGAGAGCTGAACCTGCTGAAAGAGAAGAAGTTGAGTTTGATGGAACTTGTTCATCTTTTCTTTCCTGAAACCAGAGAATCCAGACTCAGCAGCTTTGAAGGACTCCAGGTTCTGTTCATCTTTGATGGTCTGGACGAGTGTCGACTCCCTCTGGACTTCCTCAACAGTCGGCGCCTGATAGAAGCTACAGAGTCCACCTCAGTAGACGTCCTGCTGACAAACCTCATCAGGGGGGATCTTCTTCCCTCAGCTCGTCTCTGGATCACCACACGACCTGCAGCAGCCAATCAGATCCCTCCTGAGTGTGTGGACATGGTGACAGAGGTCAGAGGGTTCAATGACCCCCAGAAGGAGGAGTACTTCAGGAAGAGGTTCAGAGATGAGGAGCAGACCAGCAGCATCATGTCTCACATCAGGAGGTCACGAAGCATCTACATCATGTGTCACATCCCGATCTTCTGCTGGATCACTGCCACAGTTCTGGACATGTTGAAGAGCACAGAGACAGGACAGCTGCCCAACACCCTGACTGAGATGTTCATCTACTTCCTGGTGGTTCAGTTGAAAGTCAAGAAGCTGAAGTTCGACGGAGGATCTGGGACTGACACGGTTTCTGATCATAAGAGCAGGAAGATGATAAAGTCTCTGGGAAAACTGGCTTTTGAGCATCTGCAGAGAGGAAACTTGATCTTCTATAAGTCAGACCTCACAGAGTGTGACATCGACATCTCAGCAGCTTCAGTTTACTCAGGAGTGTTCACTCAGATCTTCAGAGAGGAGAGAGGACTGTACCAGGACAAGGTGTTCTGCTTCATCCACCTGAGTGTTCAGGAGTTTCTGGCTGCTCTTCACGTCCACCAGACCTTCATCAACTCTGGAGTCAACCTGATGGAATCAAAACTAACATCCAAACTGACAGAAATCGACAAAAGTCAAACAGAAAGGTTCTACCAGACAGCAATAGATGAAACTCTAAAAAGTCCAAATGGACATCTGGACTTGTTCCTGCGTTTCCTTCTGGGTCTTTCTCTGCAGACCAGCCAGAGTCTCCTTCCAGGTTTGTTGACACAGACAGGAAGTAGCTCCTGGACCAATCACAACACAGCAGAGCTCATCAAGAAGAAGATAAGTAAGAAGAATGTGTCTCCAGAGAGAATCATCAACATGTTCCACTGTCTGAATGAAGTGAAGGACATTTCTCTGGTGGAGGAGGTCCAACAGCAGCTGAGATCAGGACCTTTCTTCACTCAAATGTCTTCTTCTCAATGGTCGGCCCTGGCCTTCATCTTACTGTCCTCAGAGGAACATCTGAACGAGTTTGACCTGAATAAATACTCAAGAAATGCTTCAGACGAGGCTCTTGAGAGGCTTCTGCCGGTGGTTCAAGCTGCAAACAAAGTTCTGTAAGTTGTTCAAACATTTCTGATGATATGAACTAAACATGAATGTTTGATTTACTCTTTGATGATTGTTGTGTTTGTCATCGTGTTTAACAAACTGATCCTAATTTAGACAAACCTTCCTCAAATATTCCTACAATATGTGATTTTATGATGTAACTAGTTCAGTCTTGTCAAATAGAGAATTGAAAAGTAAAGATGTTACGTAGTTTATAAAATTATCATCTTAATAAATCATTGTAATGATAAACAAACAAGCGTCAACTTTAAATGAAAATGAATAATAATCAAAAGAACATATTTAAAACATGTGGCCTCATTAATTATACTGCGTATACACAAATGAATGTGTACGCAACATTTATTTATAGAAAATAAACTATCAACCATCAACGGAGACTTAAAACATAAACAAAAAAACAGCAGATCTTTGTTCACTTAATAAGTATTTTGTACACGTCAGTATAAATATTATTATATAATATTCATGTCAGGTATTACTTTAAGATTCTTTTTAAGCAAAATAAGTTCATAAATGTCACTTCCTGTTGGAGCAGTTGAATCTATTTTCAGCTCATGAACTGAATATTGAAAAACATTTGCTTTGTTTCTTATGCAAGTAGATCAGTGTCATCAGAGAATTGAAGGATTGAATTTAACATTTAATTTTATTAAAATGTTCTATTTTTTAACCAAAGAAATATTTTCTGAATCATTTTATTAAATAATTTGAATATATATTATATATTGGATTTTTAACACTTTCACATTTGTATATTTAATTAAAAAAGCCATTTGTCAAAAATATTGATTCTTGAATTTTTTTGATTTTATTTATTACTAAAATAACAATATTAAACTATAAATAAACTCTTTCAATTCTTGTCAAATAGAAAATTGAAAAAGTCACTTGTTGATGAAACTCGTCTCTTTCACAGCCTGAGCGACTGTCGACTGTCAGAGAGAAGTTGTTCACTTCTGTCCTCAGTCCTCAGCTCTCCGTCCTCTAGTCTGACTCTACTGGACCTGAGTCACAACAGCCTGCAGGATCCAGGAGTGGAGCTGCTGTCTGCTGGACTGAAGAGTCCACACTGTCACCTGGAGACTCTCAGGTCAGAACATCATCTTTTCTACATCATCAAAGCTCAAATGTAAAGTCAGAGGTGGAAACACGAGTCAAAGTCTGTCATCACTTTGTTCTTCAGTGAAGCAGCTCATAGATACATTTGTATGTTTGTGTAGCAGGTAAAGATGTTACGTAGTTTATAAAAATATCATCTTAATAAATCATTGTAATGATAAACAAACAAGCGTCAACTTTAAATGAAAATGAATAATAATCAAAACAACAGTCCTTCATATTCTTTATCCAGTGTTCTCGCGTCATCTGTCTCGTAGAAGACAAAACACTTTAGAGTGGAATCTTGAGGTTTGTCTTTGATTTGTGTTCATTGTTTGTTTTTTCCACCGTTGTTGTCTCTGTTCTTCTCTTATGGTTCATCTGTTGTTCATGAGGTCTACGACTATTTTAACAGTCGACTGGTCACCAAATATTCAACCATTAAGTCGACTAATCGCATCATTCTTACATTTTTCTTCAATTTATCATGAAGTTTCTTTAATGAAACAAAACTACTTTACTTACTTTAAGATTCTTTTGAAGCTAAATATGTTCATAAATGTTCATTGAAGCCAATAAGTTTTGTTTGTCATGTCTTTTACTGAGACTCCAATTCATTCAGCAACAGTCCAAACCAACAGAGTCAAAACAACCATCAACGGAGACTTAAAACATAAACAAAAAACAGCAGATCTTTGTTCACTTAATAAGTATTTTGTACACGTCAGTTTTATTAAAGGAATCATAAATACATTTGTCTTGTGACAGAGAAAACACTCAGAGTGGTGACTTTGACGAACTGAACCACATTAACAAGTCATTTCAAAGTCAATTGTTTACAATAAACGACTGTTTTTACTTGAATTTAATGTTGCAACTGTGTGAATAAAATCATTATAAAATAAATATAAATAACACAATTATAAATAACTTAATTTCACTGACACGTATAGAACGTATAGTTTTGTAAAAGCATCAGTTTACAGTCAAATCATATATTGATGATCATTTTAAAGACGTGGTTAAAGTCATCATGTGTGGTGGATGTAAAGAGATCAATGAAAGTTGATGTCATTTGCTGTAAGATTAACTTCAAATGTGAAGAAGATATTTCTGTTTGATTATTGATTCTTTCAGGTAGTAGATCCAGATATGAACATTTTATTTTGTAACATTTAGGAAATCCATGTGTGGTGAGTTGTTTGTTTTTGTACAGTGTAGGCTGCCCTCATCGTGTACTGACACTATTGTTAACTCGTCATCTTCATCAGCCGCTGGTTACGACTTCTTCACCCTCATTTAGAGGATTAGCGCCCCCACAAACAGGACAGGAGAGATGAAGTATTGACGTGACAACCAAGTGTGTTGTAAGAAAATATCAATATTTGTGCTCAGGTTATATACAGGTGTGAAAACTAACATGTTGGTAAGAAATGTCTTTCTCCAATGATTTGTGAGGCTCATCTACAACTACTTCACTTCACACTGAACACATGTGTCTCCATTTCTTGTTGAATCCATTGTGCTGATGGTATCTGTGATCATTCTCCTGACATGTGACTGTTGCAACAATCAGTCTCATCAAGTTGATCATGGTTTTCAACATTTTCAAGGTCAAACATTAAGAGAGAAAAGTGTCGATTTCCTACTTTGAATATGACGTGTTGATAAATGTCACTTCCTGTTGGAGCAGTTGAATCTATTTTCAGCTCATGAACTGAATATTGAAAAACATTTGCTGTGTTTCTTATGCAAGAAGATCAGTGTCATCAGAGAATTGAAGGATTGAATTTAACATTTAATTTTATTAAAATATTCAATTTTTTTAACCATAGAAATATTTTCTGAATCATTTTATTAAATAATTTGAATATATATTATATATTGGATTTTAAACACTTTCACATTTGTATATTAAATTAAAAAAGCCACTTGTTAAAAATATTGAATCTTGAATTTTTATTTATTTTATTTATTACTAAAATAACAATATTAAACCATAAATAAACTCTTTCAATTCTTGTCAAATAGAAAATTGAAAAAGTCACTTGTTGATGAAACTCGTCTCTTTCACAGGCTGATCTACTGTCAACTGTCAGAGAGAAGTTGTTCACTTCTGTCCTCAGTCCTCAGCTCTCCGTCCTCTAGTCTGACTGAACTGGACCTGAGTTACAACAAGCTGCAGGATCCAGGAGTGGAGCTGCTGTCTGCTGGACTGAAGAGTCCACACTGTCACCTGGAGACTCTCAGGTCAGAACATCATCTTCTCTCTTCATGTCTGGTCCACAGTTCATCTGGTTTCTTGTCTCTCAGGAGAAATGAAGATATAAATAAATGTCATGTTTCTAATATCTGGAGAGAAACTAGACGAGTGTCGTCTCAGCTCTTGTTTCCTGGTTGATGAAGCAACTGAGCCAGATTTCCTTGTTCGCAGACGATGTGTTGATAAATGTCACTTCCTGTTGAAGTATTATTTATTTTCAGCTCATGAACTGAATGTTGAAAAACACTTTATTTAATTTAATTTGATTAATCAAGATCAAGTTGATGACATGAAAACATTCACTGAAATACTTGTTCATGTTCCAACAATTCAGCATAAATCAATGACGTCTCACTAGTTTGTAGGAAAGTCTGTTTTTCTAAAGTAAATATTTAACAACAAACCACAACCTCAACATTGTTGTTACTCCTTCTTCATGTTTGTGTTTCTGTCGTCATGTTCAACATTTCAGCCTCATTTATACCAACCTGATAAATATTCAAACAAACATGTGACCATGATCTTATGAAAGTAAATAGTTGATTGTTTTTAAATAAAGAATAGAAAAAGTCACTTGTTGATGAAACTCGTCTCTTTCACAGGCTGAGCTGGTGTGGACTGTCAGAGAGAAGTTGTTCACTTCTGTCCTCAGTCCTCAGCTCTCCGTCCTCTAGTCTGACTCTACTGGACCTGAGTAGAAACTTCAAGCTGCAGGATCCAGGAGTGGAGCTGCTGTCTGCTGGACTGAAGAGTCCACACTGTCACCTGGAGACTCTCAGGTCAGAACATCATCTTCTCTTGGTTCTGATAAGTTTCTAAAAGTGTTTCTCCTTCATTTCAGTCTGTCAGAGTGTCAGATCTCAGAGAGAGGTTGTTCTTCTCTGGCCTCAGCTCTGACATTGAACCCATCCCACCTGAGAGAACTGGACCTGAGAGGGAATCATCCAGGAGGACCAGGACTGGAGCTGCTGTCTGCTGGACTGAAGAGTCCAGACTGGAGACTGGAGACTCTCAGGTATGAACAGAGCAGCAGAACTCACTGACTGAACTCCAAAGATCTTCAGACTGAACATTTGATGCTCAGACTCTTCATCTGAACTGAGCACATGAATCCAAACTCTGAGTTCCTCCATGTTCTCCTGCTGGACACCAGTGGAAGCATGAAGGAGACAGTTGAGACTGAGCAGCCTGTTTATAGATCCATCTTTGTTGTCATCAACAGTCATGACTGAGTCGTCCACTGAGAATGAAACAATATTCATGAAACATCTGAATCAAATGAATCTGATCTTCTGACTCTTTCTTCCTCCAGGCTGGATGACTGTGGACCAGAGATGTTAGACCTTCATCCATGAATGGTAAGTTTGATTCCATTGATTGACTTCAACATCAAAGCTCATCTGCTGACACAGCAGTTGAAGGTCTTTGTGGACATGGACTTGATGAAGAAGATTCCAGAACAAACGTGCAGATGTTAAAGACTCACAGTTACAGTATCAAGTGAAGCTCTGATTCCAAATCTTCAAGTCCTTCAGCTCAAAACTCTTCAGGAGCTTCAACATCAACATTGTTTCAGTTTGACTGTCAGTGGAGAACAAAGAAATATTTCTGTCAAATATTTGAAATCAGACGTGAGTTTGATCATCAACTCACAATGTTGAGTCACTTTAAACATCATTTCACACATGAATCACTTCATATTGAATCATGTGTTCACTTGAACATCTTCATCACAACTAGACTAGACTCATGTTAGCTACATGCTAGTTTAGCTGCTGACTTCATCTTCAAATCTGACATTCAAGATGATTCTGGGATGTTTCAGTCACATGGTTCTTCTCTCAAGTTCTCAGAAGAATGTTGACAGAACATTGACTCGTCTCAGTTTGGATCAGTATATGATCGTCAAGACAACGTTCTTCCACCATCATCACCTCATGTCTCTTCTTCTCTCAGTCTTCACTCTCACTGGACTCACACACAGCAGCGCCTCCTACTGTCCAACGACAACAGGAACTTGATGGAGGATCAGGATTATCTGGATCATCCTGACAGATTTGAAAAGCTGCGACTGGAGGTGGAGAGGAAGTGAGACTATCAGAGTGACTCTCAGAAGAAACACAAGAAAATATGTTATTAAGTCAAATGTTTCCTAACATACCTGCTGGATTTGTTTCACGTTTGTTTGTGACTTTTATGATCTTTCTCTAGTTAAACCTCTTTTACTCTGAAAGTAAGTGGTTTAATGGTTATTTTTTCAAACTGTACTTCTCAACAGAAGCTAAACATGATCGTGACAGATTGACTTCATCTCATCTGTCGCCTAGAAATGATGTCATCAGAGGAACAGAGCGAGAGAAACATGAATTAAAAAAGATCAACAAATTCAATCCTCTAGTCAAACAGCTTCAAAACATACAGTTCTTTGCACAATATTCTCAAAATCACACTATATTATATTTTATAAACTGATCATTAATGTTATAATCGACAAGTGAATCTACACTTTGACAAATGTATCGTGAGACAATCTTGATCCAGTTTAGAGAGTTTTTCTTCCTTCATTAACTGCAAATGAAAGTGTGTTAAAGTAACAGTTGAATGTATTCAACATTATTTACTCAATCATGTAATAGTAGGTCAAATAAAACTATTACAACAGTTCTGGAATCATGTGATGTTTTAAGTCTTTTGTTGTCTTTTTAGTTCACGTCTGAAGAAATAATTCACGCAAAATTCAAACTCATGTTCTACTCGCCCTCATGTCGACTAAGTGTTGGGATTATTTTCAGAGTGATCTGTTCTTTTTAGAGTTATAGACAAAAATGTTTGTTCATTTTAATGTAGCAACTGGAGCTCAGTTGTCTTCGTCTTCATCTTCGTCCAAAAAGACACTTGAAAACATCCAAATACCTCCAGACTGCTCGACTGTAACTCTTGGATTGAAGCTCCACATGAGAAGAAATGATCATAAAAACACTTAAATGAATCTATATTTTAAATGTGTTTGTAGTGAAAGATCTCAGTCTCTCAGTGTAAATCTTGCACTTGTTCACTGACACTTTCAATGTGTTTGATGAGGAAACACTAGCTGGAGCTGAGCCTGAGAACTTAAATAAATATATTTAATATTCAAATATTTAATAATAAACACTTGGATTAAACCTCATATCATTTTTAAACGGAGACGCCACCTACTGAGCATTAAACATGATGACACTGTTAATGAAGCTTCATCTCACCATCACTAGTTTTGGATGACCAGCATGTCAGAGTAAGAAGAACACGCCGTACAACAGTGGTGCTTATTGAAGCCTCTAATATATAACAGGATTGAAAATAATTAGTTTTCCATTTTCACGGCTCCATTATTACAAACAACAGGTATTTACTTCCTGTGATGTTTTCAAGAGTTGGATTGTAAAACATTGACTGTAATCTACAGTTGCACCACTAGATGGACCATTGTCAATAAATAAACACACGAGTCACTCTATCATCACCTGTCGTGGTTCACTCCATCCCTGCAGCGAGGAAAACTTATCTTAGTCCTTGCAGAATTATTGACAGGACAGTGAATTATCTTAAATCACCACTAGAGGGAGCAATGTTCTCTCAGATTACAATTAGCAGCATTTTAGTCTTTCTTTATCCTTTAACTGACACATCGTCCTTTGTGTTGACATCAGGGGTGTCACACCCTGAAGATGACATGTGTTGGTGAATCATATAATACTTTATTATTTGTTTACTTTGAGCACTTTATATAGACCTGATGGTTTTTTTTTTATTATTTAGAAGAAACAACAGCAACATTCTTTCCTGCTGGAGGAAACTGAAGGCAACACTTGAGACTCAAATACAGCAGAATGTAGTTATAAAAGTGATTCAAACGACACAACAATAATCATTAAATGTTGGGTTTTTTAAAAAATCAAAGTCTCTTGATAATCTTGAAAAAATTGCAACATATTCCATACGTTTCAAAGCGAAGGTGCGTCCGTTTCTCTTCCAGATCAGCTGTGCAGAGAAAAGTTGTTCTGGACATGTTAAGTCCTAAATGAAAGCAGCTTTGACTGTACAAAAAAAAAAGAAGAAGAAATAAGGACTCGTAGAGAGACCCCACACATGGTGAGACCATAATGTTCAGGGTCGGAGTCTCTCTGCACAACTTCTGGTCTGAGTGATTTGAAACACAGGGGCTCAGTAGCAGAGGTGTGTGTGTTAGTGACATAGTGGGGGGGCAGCACAGAACATATACAATGGACAGGCCAAGCACACAACATGATTCCTTCCTGAGACATTGGTGTGTGTACAGTAACGATGGTCAAGATGATGTGAAGGCGTTTTGGCATCAAGTGTATCACAGGGTGTGAGGTTGCTCTGGATCCTGCATGTTTCTAACACAGGGGACGATGCGTGAGGACAAATATCAGAAGGACCTTCACGATCCCCCGTCCAGAGGGACCACTACAATCTAGTTTTCCCCACCACGACATGACACGGACCCACATAGAGGCTTTTGAGAATCACTTGTATTCAATACAGTGTGTATGTACACCACTCTTCACATGGATCAATATCATGAAGCTGCTACAGGAACGTCCGAGCCCGAGATGTGATCCACCTCAACACTTCCAGACTCCGTCTCTGTCTGCTACATGACCAGAAAGATATGCCCCGACTGGAGTGCTACTTGTTCATACCTACTGTAGGTCAAAACAAAAGGGGGGGAACCGTGAACGCCTCATTCTGAACAGCCGGTGATTAGTTAAGTGTCCAGTATTTAGTCGGACACAAAAACTTCCTTCCGTAAAATGTATTTCCTGGAATCACAAACCTATGAACAAAACACATAAAAGGTTTTTTCTTTTCAAAATCAAGTGAAGCCTAAACTTTTCATAGTTTTGCAGAAATTAGTACAGCTTATATACACAAAGCAAAGGCTACTTAAAAACACTTTAATAATGAATCTTCATGAACTGGATTTCTTGAAAAGACCTGTGACCATATCATACAATCATTTGTTTTCCATTTGTCTGGAAGCACAAAACAATACGTGGACAACAACCTGGAATAGACTGTGACACTCGTAGCGACTTTCTTTTTGTGCTCATACATGTGAGGACTGGAAATAACTTCTGTTTGCTCTTTGTGTTCATCAGAATAATGTACACGTGACATCAAAGTCAAACATCTTCCTCAATACTCTCGGTGGTACGAAAAGATCCAAACACTGAAGGGATACAACAGTTTCTCATCTCAGAAAAGGTTTTCAGTCGCCCTCATGTCAAACACCATAGTTCATATCTATATGTATTTATATAACTTTGTCGGCCGTCACTACGCCGATTGTGTGGCTGGACTGCTTTGGTAGAGCTGGGCAGAGCTGCCGCTCTCCAGGCCTCCAGAGTTCTCCAACATCTCCTGGATGAGAGGAGTTATGGAGCCGAGGATTTCCATCTTGAGGGTGATGACTCGTTCAGCTCCTGCAGACAGAAGGAAACAACAAAACTCTTCCTAGCTTGTCTCTGTGTATCCATCATAATACATGAATACACCTTTTTAAAACTAAAAAATAAACATTTACCCTTGTTTTACACTGGCAAACAAACAACATTCTTTCTATTATGGCTTTCAAGCTACTAAGGAAGATAAAACTGACCTAAAAAAGTCTTTATCTCTAACAGTAGAGGGAGCCAGAAACAAATATGTTCAGCCTTCTGTAGCGCCAGCGATATTAGATCTATTGATGTGTCGATGAAGCTTCATGAAGCAGGGTCATATTTTTCACAGATCAGTCCCTCCCGGAGGAGTGGGACCCCCACACTGCACTGCTGAACCAGGTTTATACTTTGGGGTCTCAGCTTACAGAGCAAAGAGTGACATCTAGTGGACTCAGGAAATAAGGACACTGTTTCATGAAGCTTCATCAACACATCACTTTATTAATTTAAAGTAAAAAAAAGATTTTATTTAATGTTTCTTTTGAGAGGATCTCTAGTTTCATTGTTCAGACCGACCCAAACACAAGATGAACCCTTTATTTTTAGAACCGTGGTTCTACAAATGCTGTTACACCCTCTACAGGCTGTCGCTATGGATTACGTCTCGAGCCTCAGCCTCGTCGCTGAGAAAGATGGACGAACTCGCCAGCAGGGGGCAGTAGGTTGTCTCTGTAGAAGGCCACATTACACACCTGGGATGGGTCGAGCAGCACCGGTCCATCGGCGCATGCATCAGGTTCGGAGAGCGAGTACTCGTAGCGTTGCATTGCTCGGTGCAACTGTGTTAAAAAGGAAGCAGATCTGACATGAAACAGCTCCGTCAAAATAGTTGTTCAATCAGACAGAAAGAAAGAAAAAATGGAATCAGCAAAGAAAAGAAAATATCTGCTTTGTGGGGTTTTTATAAACTTTTTTTCAGCAAATAAGGTATTTCATTTAAGTAACCTATTGATAACATTTAATCTTGTACATTTTGCTGTGCATAATTTAAATGTATTATTTTCAGATGATGCACAATTTAACACATTTATGATTGTTTATTTTGGATTGATGGAATGATTGACAGCTGTGTTTCTCATGTTCCCGTGATTGAGTGACATGGGGCGGCGAATTGAGTGAGACCAGGACTGTGTCGCAAATTGTTCACTTCTGCACTTACACTTAATATTTTGAGTGCACAAGTGTGTCCCAATAATCAGTGTGCGAAAATCTAGTCCACAATCTGCACTGAATTGGGAAAGTTGAGTGTGGATCGATGGACACTTTCCACCCTCAACGACCTCCATCTTAGTGACGTAGATGAAGCTAAACTGAAGCTAAACTGAAGCTAAACTGAAGCTAAACTGAAGCTAAACTGAAGCTAAACTGAAGCTACGTCACTGACGACCGTTTTCAGAGCAGATACCGACGTAAATGTCACACAACACAACAACAGTAATGACACAATGAAACACAACTTGTTTCAATTGGAGAAAAGTGTTGTCAAGTGTCAGTGATAGTGTTTCAAAGACTGGTTTCAATCAGTGTTAAAAAGTAATAGAAGAAGAAGCTGTCGAGTCATTTCCAAGTGTGTAGCAGCAGAGTTTTATTCGAGACAGTACTACCGTGGCCAAATTTGAGCACTGGCCAAGTACATATGTAACCCAGCCGTTTATTTGGTGTTTTATGTTTCAATTATTTTCACTGGAATAATATAATTCAACCCAGTTGTTATTTTTGTGTTTTATTACTTTTCGATGTTTGTATCGCATTAAGACACTGTCGCTTTAAGACGGTCATTGTTTTACTTGTGTTCCACTGATGAGACTCAGGTGTTGAGATGCTTCAGCGGCTCAGAGACTGAGACACGTGTCATCGCTCCTGCATTTCTATTGAAACACTTGCTTGTCACTCCTAGGTGAGCCTAAACAATACGTTTATATTATTGTTCATATTTCTGTTTCTATTTCTGTGTATAAATGAACGTTGTATCGAAGCAACTATTTACGTTTATGTGTATGAAGCTTGAACATTGTTTTGTAACTTCATGCAAGTGTACATTTTCTCAACAGTATTTTATATTATACTGTTTCACTTTGTTTGAAAGTGAGTTGAACTTTATATTTTGTTATCGCGTGGTGTTGAGATGCTTCAGCGGCTCAGAGACTGAGACACGTGTCATCGCTCCTGCATTTCTATTGAAACACTTGCTTGTCACTCCTAGGTGAGCCTAAACAATACGTTTATATTATTGTTCATATTTCTGTTTACATTTCTGTGTATAAATGAACGTTGTATCGAAGCAACTATTTACGTTTATGTGTATGAAGCTTGAACATTGTTTTGTAACTTCATGCAAGTGTACATTTTCTCAACAGTATTTTATATTATACTGTTTCACTTTGTTTGAAAGTGAGTTGAACTTTATATTTTGTTATCGCGTGGTGTTGAGATGCTTCAGCGGCTCAGAGACTGAGACACGTGTCATCGCTCCTGCATTTCTATTGAAACACTCGCTTGTCACTCCTAGAACTTCACTGTTCTTTGCTGGTTCCTGATTGTCACCGAAGGAGGACGAGTAAACATCTGTTCCACAAAGACTTCCAGGACAAACTAGAGTATTTCAGGATTGATACTCACTCTATGCACTTTTATTTTGCTCGTCAGCACAACAAACAGACAATATTATTTTTCGTTTGAAGACAATACATTTTCCAGCCAAGGAGGCTCTTTTGTTTTTGTTTGGTTATTGAATACTTTGTGAAAGTATATTTTGTTTATATTTTTATAATAGTTTAGAGTAGGAGACAATATAATATAAATATTTATTTTCTCTACTGTGTATGTGGTGGATGAATTTTCTTCTGTCCATAATTATTTTATTTACTGGACTGATAGTTCACTGCTATCAACCCTACATTTTCCACATTGGTTACACATACACATCTTAATGTGTACTATAAACCAGTGCACGCAGAGAAGTGTGTGATATGGGACACAGCCCGGGACTTTTAAATGCCGTTTTCAAGAGTTTGGATGGAGGACAACTGAAGATCTGATGAGTTTGTGAGCAACCAAAAGGAACGAGAAAAGCTGGATGATGATTTTCTGTCAGCCTGACATTCAGAGATCATCAAAGATCCGGCATTTGAGTTGAGTTGAAGGAGCCACGTATCCAATCCACCTGAGCCAACTGACCACCTCCAAGTCCCCCCCGACATGGAAGCCTCCCCCAAATCCATCAGACACTTGGGTACTTTTTTATTGATTGCTTTGCGGAGTGAAGCGGCCCCATCGTATCCGGTCTTACCGCACCTGAGCTACGATTCAGGCCTGCAACATTAATGTTCAATAATGATGGACAAACTGTTCATTATTTCGTGTTTTAGATCGAGTGACAAGTATAGTTTAAATTGAGAGTATTTTTGTTTGTCTTTGTCTTTTATAAGTACATTTATTTGTGATTGAACTACTTGTGGAACTTTTATTGTTTAATTTTTTTACTGAAACTAAATTGGTGAATTCAGGTCCTGCAGACGTTTAGTAGAGCAGGATCTCTACAGATTGTATAAGTTAAAAATAATTGCAGTCGGGTTAAACCTAATACATAATTTCCAACAAAGATGAACCAAAAGTAATAAAATAAATCTGAACCTACATTGCTTTCCGTTTACATGTTGCAACCAAGCCTCCAAAAATGCTCTTTTCAGAGGCAGATGTCGGCGTCCCTCACTATAACTTCTTCTGCTGGGGCCCCTTTGTCCAGCACATAATCCAGCTTTAAACACATCACACAATTATTTTGACAATAAAACTTCAAGTGGTTCATTCATCTCCAGCCAATGGGGGGTGAGGAATCAGTAACAGCTCATCAATCCTGGGTCAAGACTGAATAGCTTAAAGAGGCAGTGCGTGATACAAATCACGCTCTTGACTCTCTGGTCCTTACACTCCTGACACGCTTGTCACTCTTGGGGTCCCATCCTCACCTCTCTTCGACCCCCTTCCTGACTCCTGCCCCTTCCCTTTCTGCAACTTGGTGAGAGAAGCTTCCCAGCTTGACCATAGCTTCTCAAGACACAAGCAAGCTGCAACCCAATCTCCTGCAGCCAGCCAAGCAAGCCTGAACCAAGCAACCAAACTGCTCTTCCAGAAAAGACTTGTGACCCCTTGCACCGAGTAAAGATACATCTCTGGACAGTTACGCCAACTCGGTCAAGGGAGATCTTTGCCAGCCTGCAACAAAGGACCAGGACCGGACCCAATTTTTCATATGTTTGTATAATCAATTCAAGAGCCTCTTACTCAGTAAAGAACATTAATCACAACAACACGAAGTGACTTCAGTAAATGAGATTGATTCAAAGTAGTGTTTCATAGTTAATTAATAACTCCAATGAATGAATCATTATCGATATAAATGTAAAAGTTTCCACTTTCAGATCTATTCATGGTCAGACTCCTCCTTACATCACTGACCTGATCCAGCCTTACACCCCAGCTCGGGCTCTGAGGTCTGTGGATCAGAATCTACTGATGGTTTCTGGCACACGGTCCAGGACCAGAGGAGAGAAATCCTTCCAGACTGTTTGTTCAGGCTTTTCCTTGATTTTATGGAACTCCTGTTGTGTTATCAGTTTTATCTTGATCTTTAAAGTATATACTTTATTGAATATTGTTTTGATTGTTTAAGTGCTTTGTGACCCTGGTCTAGAAAAGCGCTATATAAATAAAAAATTACTTACTTACTTACTTACTTACTTTGGACTAAGACTCAAAGGTGGTGCTTCTTTTCTTCAGGTCATGTTTACCTAGAGGCAATTTTAAAGTTAAATCTACCAGAAATGAGTTGTTCTGAAAATAAAAGTTTGTCTAAGGCAGGGGTCGCAACCTTTACCACTCAAAGAGCCATTTTGACCCGTTTCACAAATTAAAGAAAACAATGGGAGCCACAAAACTCTTTTGAAATTTAAAATGAAATAACACTGCATATACATTTTTTCCAAACTTCAATTATCCACTGGCAGAGAACCAAAAATGCCGTCCTCTCTCTCTGTGCCGTCATCCTTCTACTGGCGCCGTGCCGTCAGCTGCCAACCTGAATAATAAAATGTCTATTTCACTGAACAATTAAAAAATGTGAATATTTGCCAAATTATAGGAAATTAAATCATTTATCATACTTGGTCAATGTTATTTCTGCTCCTGAACCGCAGCGCATAGCGTCTCCACATCAGGGCTGTATGACCTTTATCTTCACACAGGATTGTAGGCTCTCATCTGTGAGGCGTGTGCGATGTTTGTTTTTAATAAAGTTCATGTTGGAGAACACCTGCTCACATACAAATGTGGATCCAAAGATCGACAGGACTCCAAGTGCATACTTTTTCATGTCCACATAAAAGTCGGGGATAGCGTTCCAAGTTTCGAACACAAGTTTGTCTGGTTTGGGGAGGTTTTCAATATCACACCATTTGTGATTCTGAGCAAGAACGGCCTTCTGGCGTGAAACATCTTCAAGGTCCGCTGTCAGGCGCTTTAACTTGGACACCCACATGTCTTTGTTGGCTATGTCAGCCAGTTCCATTTCAAGATCAGGTGGACTCACACCTGGAAAGGCTGTCATATTCAACAGGGATGGATCGAGGCTGAGGGGAGTGACAGGGAAGGATAATGTGTTTTTTCCTCTGAACTCACTGAATCATTTCCCAAACGATGTTTGCATTGCAATGACTGCAGAATGTAAATACTCTAAATTCACAATGTGAGCTTTTTTGAACTCACTCAAACTGGGGAAGTGTGACAGTGTACCTTTCTGTAAATCTCTGGCAAGCACTGTCAACTTGCGCTCGAAAGCCAAAACCTCCTCCAACATGCACAGGGCTGTGTGTCCTTTCCCATGAAGAGCTGTGTTTAGCGTGTTCAGGTGCGCTGTCATGTCTACCATGAAGTGTAGCTTTTCCAGCCACTCTGGCTGTTCCAACACAGGATATGTGAGCCCTTTGCTGCCCAGAAATGTTTTCACCTCTTCCAGACACGCGGCAAAGCGTTTCAGCTCCTCGCCTCTAGACAGCCACCGGACTTTGTTGTGCAACAGGAGATCAGAATATGTGCTTTCCAGCTCGTCCAGCAACGAAACAAAACGAGCATATGTACTTATATTTGCAGACTTCATCCACTTCTTGAAGGGATTTTTGCTCAAATCACCTTCCGTGTCAGTTCAGAAACAGCTTTTTTTCTCTCATTTCCATCCGGATATTTTTGAGCAAATGCTGCGTGTTTATTTTGGAAATTGGCGACATTTGACTTTTTGTTGTTAGCGAGTTTCTCATTGCATATTAAGCACACAGGTAAACCAGTCTCGTCAGCAGTGAAAGCAAATGCATCTGCCCACGCAGCATTGAACGTTCTGTTTTCTTCAGACACTTTTCTTTTCTTTGAATTCTCCATAGTAAGCCTACCTGGGGTGGAAAAGTTAAAGTAACCAGACACTGGAGGGTGTCGCACATTGGAGGTTGTGACGTGTATCAAGAGCGACAAAAATATGTTAACACATTTTATAAGATCGCCATAATAATCTTAATAGAATTACATTTTGAAAATGAAATCACTAATACATTTGAATTAAATACTCATTCATTATTTTCAACTGCTGAGCCGCATCAGAGTGATCAAAGAGCCGCATGCTGCTCTGGAGCCGCGGGTTGCCGACCCCTGGTCTAAGGGCTATAATCTACTACAGAAGATTGGACAGAGATGTTTGGCCATGACTTCACTGTATCTGTTGTTTGATATCATTTGTATAAGGCAGATATTATTAAACATGACACCTATTTTCAGCATTTTCCAGTACAGGCAGATGGAACCAGCTGTGGAATTTTCATGATTATGGTAGAATGTTGCAATTTCCTCATTAAATGTTTTCTATTCAATAACCAAATGACTGTCCATCATATCCGTAGTATATGAAAGTAGTACCAGAAATGTTGTCTCTCATGTATTACAAAATGTAGTAACAACTATCAAGACTTACATGGAGAGCGACATAATCAGGTAACAGGGATTGTGTACAGTAGTATATAATGATATATATATATAAGTATATAGGATACAATAAACAATTTATTTAACCTTTGTGACGATATGTTTTGTTTTCACTGTGTGTCAAGTACAATGGTACAAGGTCTCCTGAGATTAATAAATTCACATACTTTTACGGTTGTTTAATTCAACTCTTAAAAAAGTTTTCTCTGAGGCTATAATCTCAGTGATCCAAAAGTAAGGAAAAGACAAAGAAATATGTGGAAATTATAGACCGATATCTGCACTAAATGTAGATTATTAAATATATACATCCATTATTTTAAAAAAAGATGGAAAAATTATGTAAAATCTGATTAACGAACCAAACTGGCTTCATCTCAGGACGTGTAGCCCGAGATAATATTCGACGAACACTCCAAATAGTCAACTCTACACAAAACAATAAAAGGTTCATTTGGAATGGAAAAAAGCAGAGAATAAAATACACAACAATCCATTTACCCAAAGAAAAAGGTGTGATGGGGCTTCCCAATCTCAAGGACTACTTTACGCAGCACAACTGAGAAGATCAGTTGGTTTGATGAAACCTATGATGAAAATGGAAGGATATCGAATCAAAAATAAATGACATCCCGGTCCGATCACTTCTAATAACAGTAAAATCATAAGAAAGTTATACAATATTCTTGATCCTATCACTCTACACACTTTACAAGAGCGGTTTGAAATAATCCAACAAGAAAGCAGGAAAAAGAAGTAAAAAACCTAAACTGGGTGTCATATGATGATGAATTCAAACCAAACCAACACGATATGAGATTCAAAGACTGGGAAAACAAAGGAATAACAGCAACTTGTACAATAACTAAAAAGGGTTTAATGAGTTTCCAGGAGCTAAAAAACGATCTGGACTAGTTAAAGATGATTTCTTTCCATACTTGCAAATAAGAGACTACTATGTAAAGCAGATACAAAGCACGAGGATCCAGGAGGACTGCTTGAATGGATCTACAATACATACAGAGGAACACAATTCAGAGATATTAGCGCCATATATAAATGTTTGAGAACAACTCACTCTTTGTCAGCTGCTTATATCAAATCAAAATGGGAGAGGGAAACGGGAACTGAAGTACTGAGTTCAACAACATCTATGATCTGGAGGAAATTTGGTTGGAAAAATATAACACGATTTTTTTTTTTTGTGTGGAGAGAAGGGTGTCCATCATGACCACATTTTTTGGCAATTTACAACTATAACTATATTCTGGGAGAATGTAAATAGAACAATTGGAACCATTCTTGGCTATTCTGTGCCAAACACTCTAAAAAAACGATGTACCTGGGAAATATAAACGATTGTGTTATGTCATGTAATGTGTATCTAATGTGAATAATGTTGGTTGCATGTAAAAAAGTTACGAGAAACTGGTTCAAAGCAGAAGCTCCTGATTTGCATCAATGGATGAACATTATGAGGGTAATACGACTCATGGAGCAATTGACCTTGAAACTCAGACTGAAAGAAACTCTGTGGACCCGGCGATTGAAAAAATTGGACTTCATTTGACACTATCACTCCTAAATGACTTTTGGATTTGAATGATGGACATTTGAAACCTGTATGTTTTATTTTGTCTAGTTTATTTATTTGTGTGTTTGTTTGTTTTATCTCCCTCCTTTCAGTGGTGTTTGGAGATTTAAATTCTGTAAAGTGTGGCGAAACTTAATAAAAAGGAAAGTATTAAAAGAATAAAAGTAAGAAAACGGACCCTTGAGGTACACCACAGGAGACACTGGCTGTAGAACTTGAGGTGTATCCCATGGCGACCGCAAAGGTTCTGTTTAATAGGGAGGAAGAAAACCACCTCAGTGCAGTTTCTCTGATGCCAACCCAAGAGTTAAGACGATCTATTAAAATATTGTGGTCAACAGTGTCGAAGTTTGCAGTAAAATCTAAAATAATGAAAATCACGCTTTCCTCTTTATCAGCAGCTAAAAACAAGTCATTAGTGACTTTGAAAAGTTCAGTCTCTGTACTGTGACCGGATCTTAAACCTGATTGAAATCTTTCAAATAAATTACATGAAGACATAAAATATTAAATTTGGAGGGACACCAACTTTTCTAAGACTTTGGCTGAAAACAGGAGTTTAGAAATTGATATAAAATTAGTAAAAACTGGTCCAGGCTGGGTTTCTTCAAACGAGGTTGGACCACAGCATGTTTAAAAGAACTGAGGAAAAGAGAGCTGAATAAAATGTGTAAAACTGTGTTAAAAACATCCTTTAAAATTTTTCGTGGGAATGACACTGAGAGCACATGAGGTGGTTTTCATCTTGGATAAAGTCTTTGCCAAAACCGGGAGGTTCAGGATTAAAGCTGCTAAAAAAAAGCAGGAGTAAAATGCTCTGTGAAGGAGGATGTTGAGTGAGGGTTAAAAACATGTGAGCGAGTGAGTCGGAGGAGTTCGGGGGATGGAGTAACCAGGTCCATTGTTAATAGAACAGCTTTATGGTCCGACACTCAGATATCCTTCAGTGAAACTTTGGATGGGTTGAGGCCAGTGTGTATAAAACCATGTGTGTTGGTTTATCAATAATCTGTGATAAATTAAAAGAGTCGATTGTGTCAATAAAATGGATGAGTCCTGAGTCTTGAGCAGGTTCTGACTCTGACCTTGAAGCGCGGAAGAGTCAACGGTGTTTGACGTGTCCATGACTAGCATGTAGCCGGGAGTCGTGATGTCCAAATGAAACAGTTTCAAGTAAGAACCAATTAAAACTGCAATGAGAACGGTCAAAAGTGACGAGAAAGGTGGATATAAAACTAGTAAAAGCCAGTAAAATCAATGTTGACACACTGACGTGCTGATATGCATATGTGTGTAATGGAAACAAGTGTGTTTGCATGCAATTGTTCTGTGTGCAGTCATTTGCAAAAAGTGTGAAGCTGACATTGTGCTTATAGTTGTGTTAATCTGGGCTGGAGTTTTGCTCCTCGAGTATAAGGTTTTTATAATTGTGTATGACTTTTGATTTTAGTGTTCATGCAATACAAAAAACTGTAACATAGTTACTATGGGTGCAACACCTTTTACAAGTGGGTCCAGCAGACTTCAGCTTTCCTGACTCCAAAAGTTGCCTTGTTGGTGGAAAGTGAGGCCTTTTACAGACGAGGCCTACTGCCCCCTGCTGTGTGGAGAGCACATGTTTTTTTTTCTCATTGTACTAGTTGCAATGACAATAAATGAGTAAACGGAAAGAATAATTTGTAGAACCATAGTTATGAAGATAAAGGGATTCATGTTGTTTTTGGACAAAGAAACTAGAGATCCTCAGAAATTATATATTTTTATACTTTTAATTCCCTGCAGGAGAGAAATGAAAGCACGTACAGTCAATAAAATCTTGACAATGAACCAGAACACAAGGCTTGGTAACAGTCTAACAAGAAAGACCGGTTTCATGAGTCACGTACTTTTATTTCAGTCCAACCCTTTATACCAGCGTCAGAAGGAGTTGATCAGTGTCTTGTTCCATCAGTTCTGGTCAGAAGAAGCTGAATTCTGCTCCAACATGGACCTGAGACCACAGAGAAGAAAGCTGCAGACAGGTCAGTGACTCTCTGACTCTCACACAAGTCAGCAGTTGATGAAATGAAATGAATCACAACGAGACGATCCATGTTGATGTTTTTAAACAACTGCAGCTCAATCTACAAATGATGACGCAGAAAATCTGAATCTCACCACAATCAAACAACTGTGTGTGTGTGTGTTTGTATACTGTACGTGTGAGTATTTTTTTATGTTTGTACATGTGAGTATTTGTTTTGTATCTACATTTGTGTCTGTGCTTTAATGTGTGTGTGTGAGTGTGTGTGTGTGTGTGTGTGGGTGGGTGTGTTTGTGTGTGTGTGTGTGTGTGTGTGTATAGGGCGTGGGTGTTTTTGTGCGCGTGCATTTTTGTTTAACTTCCTGATGAGGCAGTTGTGAAGAATCGAGTCTTTTTCAACCACTGTGACTAACTTGTCTATAAATATTCTTTATCAGCAAATAATATACTATTATTGTGTGTGTGTGCTGTTGTAGTGACTGTGAGTGTGATCATGTGAGTGTGTATTGTTAATATAGACCAGAAGTACCTTATAGTCGGTCACAAGCTACCAATCGAGCCGTGACATAGTACAATATGATATAAGAAAATAGAAGAAAAGCAATCAGTGAAATAACCATTCATGTGACATGCACATCAGCCAATCAGAGCTCTCTTCTCTTTCAGTGTGAGTGCAGCAAATTTCATACTTATCAAGAGGTTTCGTTGTTATAAGTTGTTTTCCAGGCATTTAACGCAATTTGTAAAAAACGAGAAGCAATTATAAGTAAGAAAATGTTATTTGTAAAGCGCCTTTCTAGACCAGGGCCACAAAGCGCTTTGACAATCAAAAACAATAGTTAAAATATATACTTTAAAAGATCAATACACGTAAGAAAAACCCTGTAGTCCCAGAAAATCAGGGAAAAGCACAAATAAGAATGTTTTAAGATGTTTCTTGAAGGAGTAAGTAGATCATCAAACACAGATGTTTCTTGAAGGAGTCAGTAGATCATCAAACACAGATGTTTCTTGAAGGAGTCAGTAGATCATCAAACACAGATGTTTCTTGAAGGAGTCAGTAGATCATCAAACACAGATGTTTCTTGAAGGAGTCAGTAGATCATCAAACACAGATGTTTCTTGAAGGAGTCAGTAGATCATCAAACACAGATGTTTCTTGAAGGAGTCAGTAGATCATCAAACACAGAGATCGTTCCAAAGCTTAGGAGCAACAGTCCGGAAGGATTTTCCTCTCCTGGTACGGTAGTATGTGCGCCGAACCACTGGAACCTTATCATCAGGAGAAATAACTTGAGTTTCAATTATGTCCACATGTAGCTGCAAAGTGTTTTCACTCATTATTAGATTTCTAGCAAACAATTGACTAAGTTCAGCCTCTGGGGCTCAGTTGGATCAAAAGAGCAGTAGAGCTGGATGTCAAAAATGTGGTAAGTAACATCAGGAAATCTCTGAATGATTTCACCGAGGGGAATCAAGTATAGCAAAAATAATAAAGGACCCAAAACAGAACCTTGAGGGACTCCACACAACAGATAATTCAGACCTTGTTTGATTGGCAGATACACTGAAACTGCCCAGAAAGGTATGATGAGAACCATTCTAACACAGACCCAGACAGTCTTCATTCCTCAGTCTTCTCAGCAGGATCTGGTGATCTACTGTGTCAAAGGCTGAGGACAGATCCAAGAGAACCAGAACAGTGGATTTACCCGAGTCAGCCGACATCATGATGTCACTGGACACTTTCAATAAAGCTGTCTCCGTAGAGTGATGTTTACGGAAGCCAGACTGAAACTTCTCATGGATGTCACTCTGATCCAGGAACAAAGACAGCTGCTCAGACACCACCTTCTCCAAGATCTTGGACAAGAAAGGGAGCTTAGAAATAGGCCTGAAATTACTGAGGTCAGTTGGGTCTAAGCCTGGCTTTTTGAGTAAAGGCTCCACAATGGCATGTTTAAATGCATTGGGGAAACCCCCTGTGGAAAGGGGGAGCTTTACTATTTTGGTAACCCAGGGGCCAATTACATGAAAAACCTTAATAAAGAGCCTACAAGGAAGGACGTCGGACGAGCAAAAGAAGGGTTAAATCTTGTTCACCGGTGCCATGCTACAACAGTACTGTTCATAAAACAAAAACAAAAAAACAAAAAAAAACACAATTAAGAGAAAAGATACTATAAAAACATAGGGGGGAACTAACAAAAAAGAAAAGAAAATCCAGCAGTGAAATTATGAGGGATTATCTAGATCAGTCCAGAACATTTCATCAAGATCACAGGCGATATCTTCATTAACAAGACAATGAGGGAAGAAGCCGTCCATGTCGAATCTATCCTTGAATATGGCGTTGATTAGGTTACAGACCTCCTCTGTAGAAATCCTCAGAAAATATCTATATATTTTTTTTTAATTCCCTGCAGGAGAGAAATGAAAGCGCGTACAGTAAATAGAACAATGAACCAGAACACAAGGCTTGGTAACAGTCTAACAAGAAAGACCAGTTTCATGAGTCACATACTTTTATTTCAGTCCAACGCTTGATACCAGCGTCAGAAGGAGTTGATCAGTGTCTTGTTTGGTTAGTTCTGGTCAGAAGACCAGTGACTCATTTGTCTATAAATATTCTTTATCAGCAAATAATATACCATTAACTCGTGTCTGTGCTGCTGTAGTAACTGGGAGTGTAATCATGTGAGTGTGTATTGTTAATATAGACCAGAGCTGGCAATCGGTGCAATAACCATGTGACATGCACATCAGCCAATCAGAGCTCTCTTCTCTTTCAGTGTGTGCGCAGCAAATTTAATATTCATCAAGAATAATAATGGCGTGAAACTTGACTTCCTGACAGGTTTGAAGGTGTTCTATGTACATATTTACTGCTCAGAACCATGTTTATCAGAGACACATTAATATCAATATTGATTGAAAATAAACATGTTTGTAGATACATGAGTGGATAATAAATTATTTGCAAACTTATAAATATGTTGTTCATTCATTTAATTAATGATCTTTATTTATTAAGACAACATGATGTATATGGAGTTGTTTTCCAGGCATTTAACGCATTTAATTAGGAATTATAAGATTGTTTTTATAATGTAACAAACACAGTGGGATCCTTCAAGTCTTCTCTACGAGAGTCACAGACGTTCTTGTGAAACAACATCACGTCAGTCAGTTATATCAAAGTGAAGCTGCAGAATGAAAGAAGCTAAAGCCGGTTTCCTTCATGTGATCACGTGATCGGAGCTATATCCTTAAAAACACACTTGTATAAATACACCATCACATAATAACTACATGCAAAGAAAACACTTTCATTTTAAAAACATAGTAAGAATAAGTGCATGTGTTGAGA